>NC_068358.1:132402118-132702118 GCF_020536995.1 Dreissena polymorpha
CATAAAAACGTTTTCAAGACGAAATTAAAACTAGCTTAAACGAGAACTGAACGAACTTTTATGTGTTGTAGACAATCAAAAATATTATTTTTGCTGAAGTTTTTAAACCATAAAAACGATACAAACCTTAATATAAGAGACAGCCGGTAAATTCGCAACTGCTCCCGCGCTTTGTGTTGTCATGGTTAGCACAGTGAGGAGCGCCAATGAAACGCGCCGGGGACAGAGGTGCAGTCGATCCAGAAGCTGACCCAGGAGAGGATAACGATGAGAGCGGTCGGGACGTAGATCTGGATTAGGGATTGGGAGTTGTCTCGCTGGAGAACGAACTTAACGCCAATGCATGGGTAGGTGACTGTAAAAAAAAACGGGAGGAGGGTTATACAATAAAGTATCGTTGTCCGCTTTGTTCAATTAATATTCCCTCAATATGAGTCGCGTCATGCTGTCTGGCCAGGAGCTAACTGTCAAGTAATAAAACCGCAAACGCTTTATAAAAACAATATAGCTCCTGACAGGACTGCGTGAATTTATCAACCACCAATCGTACCATTCGATTTTATAAAACAAGATACCAGTTTCATGGTCAAAACGATTGCACCTGTCGAATTTACAAACCAATTGTACCAGTCGCACGTACAACCGATGGTACCAGTCGCACGTACAAACCAATGGTACCGGTCGCATCTATATACCAATGGTACCAGTTGCATCTATATACCAATGGTACCAGTCGTATCTATCTACCATGGTACGTCGCATCTATATACCAATGGTACCTGTCGCACGTATGGAACAATGCTACTAGTCGAAAGTACAAACCAATGGTACTAGTCGCAAGTACAAACCAATGGTACAAGTCGCACGTACAAACCTATGGTACAATATAAAGAAGTGAAACTCCAGCTGCTGAAGCATTATTGAATTCTCATTAAAAACAATTAGTTGGTCCTTTATTTAAGGCAAGTGACCCATTGCCAAAACAGTACAAAACAGCACAATACAGCACAATTCAAACCAACATATAAACACCAAATATGAATAAAGCTGGTGTCACCGCCTTGGAACGGTCAATGCAAAGCATTGGGGGTTTAACCGGTTATAGAGCGCTCAATCTCACACTTGGCCCAACAATATTCATAATACAGTTAAGTGTAAATAAAATTTAACGTCATAGCATTGTAACTCATATCAAACAAATAATAACACGTTGAATGTAATAACCAATGGCATCAGTGGCATGGTCAAACTAAGCTGCAGCTTACTGTCAAAATACGTTTTTGTCACAATAGTATGGGTCCTTTGCCGTGATGTGGAATTGGTGGGTATTTCATCTGCTTGGCTATCAAGACTGGTTTTGTGTCCCAAACGAGCTTCATCTTCGTATTGTCGATCCGTCTAGAACGAAAAAAGTGACTAGACCGATTGGAAATCAAGGTTCATATATGTGCTTTGTACTTCAAATCAACGATTACCGTAAACAAAATTTGCAAAACGAAACTTATAAATTCCAGTTTTGTTATACATGTAGATGATACATTGAATATAGATCTAATATCCAGTAAATGATTACAAAGCTTCATATCATTCAATTGCTACAAAACCGTTGACTTTTCCACACACTAAACGTTTGAAGTTACTTTGAACTTCTGCGTGTCATTTTTGTGTACAATTTTATCGCAAGCATCTCGCATCATTTTCTTTTATGAAGCAGTGTCTTACAACTCTCGAATTCCAGCTTGCATTCTTGGCTGGCAAATGGATATTTCCTCAGATCCATAGCGCAGAAAAAGGAACCAGTCGTTCTGAAAAGAACACAATCAATGTCTAATACAATAGTTGCAGTCTAACCATACACAGGGAAGAGGTGTTTACCCTATTTCGGCGTTCCTTTTAAACCAAGATTTCCACCTTAGATGACCTTTACATAACGCCAGAAGACCCGAATGAATACACTCCATTCATTTCATTTGTTGATTTCAGCATAATCCACCGGCAAAAAATAGCAACATCAACGCGTCTTTGTAGTATATGAGGAAATGCGGACCACTCTCTGCATTTTCATAGATATACATACATATACATAGAAACAGACTTTAGTCCAGTTACAATTACGCACTATCGGAAAGTTCCATCATCAATTCTAAAAGCCTTTCAGGGTAAGTGCTGGGTCAGTAAATCGTCAGGGGAAGACAGAATGTACTATCAATATAGTCTTATTTTGACATCGAAGTATTGCTTTGGATATATCAAATACATGAAATTTAGGGAAAGCAATGAATGAAAACCTATCGAATAATGTCATTGGTCTTGTTTTGTTGAGACATAACCACCGAAATAGTATAATGTCATGATTAGAAGCGAACTCGCTTAATATCTAGTCACACATGTGTGACGTACGCGGTCAGTCTGAAAATATTTCCTGAAAACCAAAAAGGCTACCGGCATTTGGCAGTTGCTATAAAAATCAAGTACTGACAGTTACTGGTGTGACGATGCTTTTGAAGAGGATGGATATAAAACATCAATTTAAGTATATCTATCACCACAATTGTGTATGTTGATACGAACATTTGGGTACGATAAAAAATTTGGGTACGAAAATTTTGGGTACGAAAAAAAAATTGGTACGAACAGAATTTGCGTACGAAACATTTTTGGTACGAAAAAAAGTTTAGGGGGTACGGGGAAGTAGTACCCGTGGGTAACTTGACCCATTGAGCGAAACCCAGTCCGTGTATTTGTGTTTTTTCCAAGGTAATGAGTTACCTCCGCGCTGAGGCTGCATAAGTTGGGACCCGGAGTGTGTCCAGCACTCCTACCTAATAAGATTAGATTGACGACAGTTGGGACGAATTTTGAATGATAGCTGCAATTTTCAGCTATTTGTTTTGTACTGAAATACTTTTTAATTTTTTATATGGTCAAATGCTGCGGGAGGGGGGGTGAGGTTATCCGGAAAAAAACACCTGTCCGGAATGGTGACCACAAAACAGACAAAATATAACATTGCGCAGGGAGCGGGAATCGAACCAGTGTCGTAAAGGTGAAAAAGCGAACGTCCTTACCACTGCGCTAGCGGGTCGGACAATTATGCAGAGAAATGTTGTTATATCTATATATATCATAGCAGTGCAGCATTTACAATTTGCAGGTTCGAAATTGTTCGCATTCTTTAGTTTTGTGATCACGTAAAAAGTTAATATTACATGTTTTTATTCGCAATTTATTTACTAAATCGAGAACAAATATAAAACAAAATAGAGAAAATATATAGTTGTTTCATTGGTCCATAAAATAAAATGGATGTAAAATTACTAATTTTAAATTAACGTTCTGATACACTTATTGAATCTGTTTCCCCAGGATATGCTTTTCTATTAATATTTACCTTTATCAACACGAACGACAACTCTGCTAGGAGAATGTTGTCAATGAAAATCAACGAGCAATCTCCTACGCAGTGGCGAATGCCAAGGGCAGTAACTGAAAAATCGAGTTATCTCAATCGGACTGGCTTGGTCTTTTACATAGGTCCCCATTGTGAAGAATTTCTTTACTGGTTATCAACCTTAGACGACGCTGTTCCAGCATCGTCAAAAACACAATATGACTTTAATTTTCGATCGGAAGTATTGTGGTTTGTTGTTCCGTTTTCAAGACGCAATAAGATTTTTAAAGACCCGCGTCATGTGGAAATTGGTCTTAGGCAACATGCTGCCAGCATAGATCCAGCCCAGCCTGCGCATCCGCGCAGTCTTGTCGGAATATGCATACTGAGGTGGATAATCATGGCATACCACAATACAGTGTACGTTTTGTATAAAGGAAAGCGTAGCCCATGACCAGACTGCATAAGTGCGCAGACAAGGCTTGAGCTTCGCTGGCCGCATATGCCATAGGACCAATTTTGAATAACGCGGATGTAAACGTGTTATTTGAATGTGTGGAAAGAAACTGTGTCATTATCAAATATCCACTTACCATATGTTTCGACGACGAAAAAATAAATTCATAATGAGTCATAGGAGGACACTCATGATGTGATATTACGAAGTAAAATGTGTATCTACGAACACTAATATGTAGTTTCATATACGTGTACATAATATTCAACACACATTTCATGCGATGGATATGCGACTACTAAGTGAAAAAAAGAATACAACAATACTAATAAACCTTTGTTCTTAATTTACTTAATTAAAAAACGTATATGATCTACCTTTATTTCAACGTCAAAGCTATACGCTGAAAATATATTTTTAAAGATATTTCTTATTCAGAATATATTGAATATGATCGGATAGTGTATTGTGGATGTCAGTTCTAAAAAGGTATAATATATTATTCTTATGCAGATGACGCTTGTCGAGACGATAATTCTTGGTTTTCATTACGAACACTGACCCATGATGTAAATTATGTTTAATTGATTCTTAAATAGAACTGGAAGGTTTAAATGTGATAGAAATCTTGATCGGTCAAAGTTATCATTCCATTTCCTATGGGTTTCACTGTTTCAATAATTCAGGCATTAAAAATACTCTGGTAATGCCGCTGTTGTTACCTAGTGCTATACTGGACTTTTCCAATCCGGATAAATGTGGATATACTGGTTAGGCACGGTGACGTAATGGAAATCGGATTGCTTTTCCGTGGAAATGTAGACGTCCGGCTGCCAGATGGTGCCAAAAAGGGATTGGTCAAGCTCGAGCGGGTCCAGTTTAGAACATCGTTGTAAGCAAGGCGTTTGTCCATCCAGCTTTTGCGCAGGAACATACTGATGGAATATTCCTGATTGATGTATGACAATTATTATTGTTATAAAACATCTTAATAATCGTTAAAATCTGTCCAGCGGTAAACATTCAAAATATAAACATTTGTCAGATAAAGGAAAAATACGAACCCCTGTCAATTTAAAACTATTGTTAGCATTTGTCAAATAAAGGAAACATACGAATCCCTGTCAATTAAAAAACTATTTTTATTATTAGTCACATAAAGGAAAAATACGAACCCCTGTCAATTAAAAAAAATTGTGTCATGTTCGTCAAACCGTGACGCCTACGTTTAACCGCTTGATGGGTGTATACGGAGCCATTTATCATGGTGGTCATATATCCTGCCTCACGCTGGGTGTGCGGGTACTTTGATAACAGATGGCACTTCGATACCAGATAACAACAACATGTCTGCCATGGAAGTGCCAAGTCTTCACCATAAGACAATGAAGGGCATTGAACGCAAGGTTTGCATTTTTTATTACAAAATGCAAAGTACATAATTGGTAAATAAATAATGCAAATGGGTAATATTTAATATGAAGTCATTTATTAAACATTTTATTATATTAAATTGCTAATACTGCATTATGCATGCTGTAAGTTAGGTTAGATTATAAAATCCATTTAAACTCCTTTATATCAAAATAGCATTTATCAATTTATGTTTTATTTATTATTGTTTGCAGGTTGGGAAGCATGTTCGAGCTGTTGCAAAAGAGTCCTGTACAGAGGCACTGCAGCAAGAAAGGCTGCCACTTTATGTGAAACAAGGTAAATTAAGCATTTTCTCCAAATGATGAGTTTCATTATGTAAGCAATTGCATATTGAAATATATATGTTTAATTTTTTTTACCCGTTAGTATAAATAGCAATTGTAAAATTTCAATTTAGTATTGAATGAAGCACTTTCCAAGCAGCGCAATTTATATTTCAGTACAGTAAACATAAGTATTTAGTAGTATCCATCAGCAGCACATGTATGCTTTTTCTCTCACAAGATAATGATGGGAAAAGACTGTTACAGCTCATATTGGCATATGAAAAATACAACCATAAAACATATATTTGCAAAACACATCATGCTTTGTGTTTTGTTTTCCTTTCAATGTTAGTATATTATTTTTTTTGTGTTAAACATCACAAAGATAGGGATACAAGTTTGCACATATTTACAAAAAATGTCAGATATTTATGCACATAAACTTTGCACTTGCATGAATCATTATGGTATCCATATTTAATAAATTTTACAAACATGTATTCTCTAAAAGGTCAAACAAACATCATTTACACTCAGCAATTTTTTGTTGATTTAAATCAGCGTTAAGCTCGAAGAATGATTAATTGTTCTTTGAGGTAGCTTTTTTCATTTTTTTCTATTGCAGTTCCACAGAGACTACATCAGACCAAACAGCCAAAGGCCAATTCAAATATGATATGGGTTGGCAAAAACGTGGTTCGGGAAGATCATATGATAGCAAGTCTGGGGTTGGAACTTTAATTGGTAATCGGGCAGGCAAAGTATGTGCGTACGGTGCTCGCATAAAAGATTGCAAGACATGTAACTACCACAAAGGAAAGGGACCCGTTCCAAAACATCAGTGCTTCAAGAATTGGAATGGAAGTTCAAAGGCGATGGAAGCAGACGTTGGTGGTGAGCTTGTAGAGGAATTTGAGAAAGAAAATGTCAATGTTAGTGTTATGATAATGAACGATGATTGCACAACTTTAGCTAGAATCAGACAGGAACTATCACACAGTGTCGAAAAGTTGAGTGATCAGAATCACACTGTAAAACACTTGGGTAATAGTTTATACAGTCTACAAAAGAAACATAAAGTACTATCTACCAAAGTTATCAAACATGTGCAAAAATGTTTAACTATGCTCTTGCACAAAATAAAGGCCATGAAGAGGATTTCAAAGCAGCATTGAAACAAACAGTACCTCATTTGTTTGGAGACCACCAATCATGTGGCCAGTGGTGCGGTTACCACCAGGGCCAACAGAGCTATAAACACAAAGGGTTGCCTTATGGAAGGCCCCTCACTGGTGACAGTTTGCGAGAAGATATGGACGCTATTTTTAGGGTTTTCATTGCAAATTCTGACAAAATTGCGCCAGGTGGATCAACAAAGGATGTTGAATCATTCAACAATATGGTCGCTACAAAAGCACCAAAGAGAATGTATTTGTCTAGCTCGGACAGTTTATTAAATCGAGTTGCATGTGCTGTTGCCCAGAAAAATGATGGCCATTCCTATATCAACACTTTGAACAATTCTCTTTGCATGTCCCCTGGAAGGCTGATGGCAGAACGTGCAGAACTGAAAAGAAGACGAAGTGCGAAGTGAAAATGAGAAAACAGTTGAATTTAAAAAGAGGACATTAGAAAGAAAGTTATTGCAACGAAAATTTAATTTTTCAAGTGAAAGTCGAGAAGGTGTTACATATCAGTCGGGGATAGCAGCTTCTCATGTATCGAATGACAGTCAGATACCTATTCCTGTGACAAATCCT
This sequence comes from Dreissena polymorpha, assembly GCF_020536995.1. Lineage (NCBI taxonomy): Eukaryota > Metazoa > Mollusca > Bivalvia > Myida > Dreissenidae > Dreissena > Dreissena polymorpha. Next base: position 132,409,430 of record NC_068358.1, read on the forward strand.
GATTGTGAAAAAGTATCATCTGATATATTGAGCAATGCTTAGAAGGTTTTCTGTGACATTGAGACCACATCTTGACATGGAGACGCAGATATCATTCAGATAGCTGCCATTTGTGATCGATCTGAATTAAATACCTATATCTCTTCATCTAAAGCTATATCAAGTTCTGCTTCAGCAGTTACACAGCTGACATCATATGGAAAAGTTCTTTTCTATAAGGGCAAACCAGTGTCCAGTGTTGATTCCATAGATGGATTGAGGTCCTTCATTACATGGCTTGAATCACATGCACCATGCATCCTGATAGGTCACAATTTTAACAAGTTTGATTTTCCAAGAATACTAAGGGCATTTGAAATGTCAGGATTAACTCAATGTCTTGAGACGACAGTGCTGGGTACAGTTGATACCTACCCATTGTTTAAGCAGATGTTTTCTGGACTTGAAAGTTATTCGCAAGAGCATATTGTGTCTGTATTTGTTCATGAAAAGTATGAGGCTCATAATGCTATGAATGATGTGCTTAGTCTTCAGAAATTGTGTAATGTTGTAGGTGTTTTTGATGAGCAATTATCAACATCAAGTTGTTCTGTTAAATCAGCTGTTTGTAAGTGGAGGTACAAAGAAGCAGGTCAAGAAAATGCTGTTACATTAAATTGTTTGAAACAAAACAAAGTGGTGTCAGCAAGAATGACTGACAAAATTGCTCAAAGTGGTCTTCGTGTCGAGCATTTGAAGCGTGCTGTATCTTGCTCTGGTCTAGATGGATTGACTCAGTTACCTAAGCCAAGGGTATCCAAACGAACAAATATTATTGTTGATATATACAATAGTGTGAATTCCGCATTGTGAGTTATGCAAACAAGTAGGAGAATGTTGCATTCAATGTCTAGTACTTAAAATGTTTTGTTTACTTTAAAAAATGTGAGCCAATGTAGACTTTAAAATATCAATATTGAGTTCATTATTCTTGCGTTACAGTGGCATATCACATACTAATAGGTTATTATATTTCAACAACTTGTTATAGATAAAAAAGTTTGTGTATGTAGTGAAAGTGTTTTTTTTAAAATACATACCTCTCATTTGTCTTTTGTAGTCTCAAGTGACATAAACACTTTTTTGTTGTATGAAAAGTTTTCATAAAAAAAAATACTTTAGTTTGATTATGTTCAATTCATACACTAACAGTGTATAAACAAGTGTTTTGTGTATACATTTTGTTTAAAATTCCAAAAATATGTTGTTGCTAATATGCATATATATTGAATATGCACTGCTCATGTTTTTTCAACAATTTAATTTAATACCGTTGATATGCCCCTTCAAGTGTTTGTGATACATCTTGTTTTTAGTTGGCTACACTATTTATCTACTTACTGATCTAGCTACACATTATAAATTAATTGTGTATTTATTGAAATTCAAATAAACTTTTGAATTTGCATACAGTAGTAGATTGGTCAAGTTGTGTAAAGAATTACACTTAATACCTTTGATATGCCCCTTTAATATATTGTAGACATCTTGTTTTCAGTTCTTTACTGTATTCTTCTTCTTTTACTCATCTTGCTACACATTATTTGTGTTTTCATTTACATTTAAATCTACATTTTCATTGGCATACAGCAATACATGTACTAGTATGTGTTTTGACCTGCACCATGTACATGGTTTTCACTGTGTTTTTAAATTGCATTTTAATACATGCAGTAAAACTGCATTTGTGAACAAACGACATCGGTGACCTATTGTTTTTTTTTATATTTGTATTAAGTTATAACTCATTAAACATTTAGGTAAAATTTTGAAAAAAATCTAGGTGCAGGAAGACATTTAAAAATAAAAATGACTTTGATGCATTTTATTTATTTTCATATGTGAAATTCTGTTGTTTTTGTTTATGTTTAAAAATTGATAAAAAAACATGAATCAATAGATTCATGTTCAACTTTTTTAAATTTACAGTCAAATTAAATCAGTATTACATATTTTGTGATAAATAGAGGTTGTTTTCAACACTATTCTCATTAATTTAGTTAAGTTTTTATGTTATTACCTTATTGGTGAATTGTTATTGTGCTGAAATATGCTTGTTGTTCAAGTGCGAATAAAAAATGAACAACAACGGTGACCCATGTTTTTTATTTTATTTTTCTATCCACAACAGATGGTTCTACCTAAATAACAAAAATTATCAAATTCTAGGTGTAGCAAAATTTGCATTAAAACTGCAGCATACGTCCTTAAGGCTGAATATTTTGGGAGTATCCTTAATAATTGAACAACCTACCATGTTCACGGCACTGACTGAATACATATTTTTAATGTATACGTTGACGGCCACTTCCACCTGTCTTGCATCAAGCGCTACATGATAAAAAAGGAGTATATAGTTTTATCAATATTCGTACATTAAAAAACCAATCATATTTATGTTACCATTTTGTTTAGAAAAAGGGTCTTCAAAGTTATTATATTTATCATTTTTATACTTTTTAAAGGCAAACGATGTTTGCAACTATGGTAATATTCGATTATAACCAGAAACGCATGTAAATACATGTACATTTTAACATATTCATTATTCCGCAAAAGATACTGCATTGTCTTATACACGGACCCAGAATGACACGCTTGTTCCAAATTGATTGCTTTTGAGAAAATAAAGATTCGTTCTAAAATGTTTAGATTATGTTCAAATGAAAGAACACATATCATAGACTAAGAAGACCGAGATCCAACTGACATGAAACAAAGCGAGTTTCTTCTAGCTAATTATGATATCTTGTATATATTCGAATTAGTACTCACGCAGATCAAAAGTCGGTGGTAGGGCTTTGTCGTAATTTCGAAATAAGTTCTTCAGAAGAACTGACCTGAAAATGGTATACAGAAGAGACTTTTTGATCCGTATAGTTCTTTATTAGTTGCAATAGTGTTTAATAACTTATAATCGTTTTTGATGAACAACAAAATCAGAAACAAAAAGAGCATCAAAACAGCGACAACAACAACAACCAACGCCACCGCCGCCACCACCAACAAAACCACCACAGCCACCACCACCACCACTATTACTAACACTACTTTTTACTAATTGCGCTTCGTTTGCTATAACAATTCTACTTCTTCACTATAACTACTGTTTGTGCTGCTGCTTCTACTGATATAATTACTACCTTTACAACAATAACTTAAACAACACGATATGTACATCAATTTCTTGCAGTATACATTTCTACAGATTTCCATTTTATATATGTGTACTGAGACTAAACGCAAATTCAAAAAGAGACCTTTAATACTTACATCGTCATGTTGTCAGCTACCACCACGAAAAAATGTAATGCTAAACAAGATACAAACATCAATATCACTGGCATTGTACTTGCGCAGAGTTTCTAAAAAAGTTGACGTTTAAACCCGCGTGTGCACGTTATTTTTCTTTGCTGATTCAGAAGCGTTTGCGAACTCTGAAGGAAAGATGTGAATCACTCTGTAGATTTGTTTTAATGTCATACCTTTCAATGGCTTACAATAAGGTATTCAAATCCAATCCTCCATGCAAAATCGTACTTAATGGTTACATGTTTATGTTTAGCAACACGAGTTTATGTCCCTCACATTCCGTGAAAGACCGGTATTACAACATTAGAGGTGTAAACCATCATTGCTGATTAATCACGTGGTCATTGCATTCTCTCCACATTGGTAACTTGCTAAAGTAAAAACCATTAGGTTGTCACAACTGGTCCCTAACGGAGTTTACCTGAAGTTAACCTAGATTGTAAATTTAATATCGAAATGGATCACCTGTGACAATAGTCAACGAATGCTGTCCGATTGGGATCGATTTGTTCTGCGCCTATAGAGTGGTATTCACAGAGGAGTTAATACGATTTGTTATAACATTTCAGGATAATTATCCTCAATTCACGAAGGGTTTTCATTAATGCATCTCTATTTCAATATTCGAAAACGTAGCCATGACCCCTACAATTAATTACTTAAATGCGTTCCGGTAATATTCTCGCACGACACCATTTTTAGTTGGGAATGGTCATTTTCTTCTTTGAAGGACGCCTTCAAATTGTGTAATGAAATTTCGTTTAAAGTGATTATGCACGATTTTATCAAATATTTATGAATTTATATGAAATGTGTACAAAAACTTATTATACATATATTTCGATATAAATTAAAATAAAAGTTAAGAAGTCCATGTGTCGGAAAATGCGAAATTAGCCAGATTTTTAAATTCTGGAATCGAAAATGTCTGTACTGTCGAATTAGCCAGCATGTATATCATGCAAGTACGATGTGAATCTAAATTTAGTTTTACGGATCATTTTAATTTCCTGCAACGATATCTATTCATACGACACACGAACACTCCGATCCTAATAAAAAGACGAATGCTTCGGTTATTGTAGGAAAATATGTACGAAATATCTTCGTCACAATCGACTAGGGCGCTAATTTGCCTTTGCTGCATTTTATGAAATTCGTCTTCAATGTATAATTTTTCTTGCCTATGTTATGCTATTGTAGCATATTTTTATCAATATATTACAATTTAACACATTACAAAATCGTGCATACTCACTTTAAATAATCTCGTCAACTTGTATATGCAGTCTACACGTGCACATACTGTCACACGAGGAAACCTTTTTTCTTTGCAGTGTGTTTCTATGTGCGATAATAAGTGTACTGTTATGTATCTTTTGCTATTTACATTTGACGACAATGGTCTAAGTTATATATACAACGTGCATTTCTTGTTCAGTTCGCAAAAGATTAACATCAACCCTCATAGATTCTATATGCGATAAAGTTGATATTGGTGAAAACATTCATTGTTTTTAATATGTATTGTTTATTGCATTCGTCGATATAATGTGTACATATATATGTGTAGTTAGTTGTGTTGCTTAAGTGGAGAAAGCACAACAGTATTAGCATACTGTAATACCCCGTGTGCATGAGTACATATTCGAATGTTCAATAATTGTTTCCATGAGAACCTATAGCAAATTTCGTATAACTTTCGTGACGTTACACGTCTGCCATCGACTAACTGTGAACATGTGGTGTAATACTTGTCAACTCTTGGTCTTTAAGCAAAATAAAGTTCTTTTGAATAAACGATCTTTACTCTATATGTTGATAAGATATTTATAACTATACAAATTTTATGTACAATATTACAATTATCAAATGTGTTAGCGTGTATTGTACATGTACAAAGTGCCTATGTAAGTATTGTTTGTAAAATTCTCATACGTGAGTTAATTTTACGCAAGTACGTTATTACTGTTTTATTATAGATTAACGACTTACCAATAAAATCTAAAATGCGCAAATTTTTTTTTCAATACTGTATTAAGGTAAATTTAGTTTTGGTGGAACGTTTTTGTCATAATAACGAACTACATTTCCCAGAACAGATTCCCTAAAAATTAACCAACCAATGCTTTTAAAAATTGCCAAAAACAGTTTAAGCTTATTCGTGAGGATCGATTTCAAACAAATTTAAAATGTCATATCATCATAACAAATTATTTAAGAACAATTTTTAATAAAATTGAAAATGCTATATATATATGTGAACACGGAAATAAAAAACACACGATACAATTGCCATACAACCAACAGAAAGTAGAACATTTTGTATAACAGCCAATGCCTTTCCTTTTACTATGCGATGTGCATTCGTACAGCATGATAATTTTCTTTGCACATATGCCTAAACCACATAATACTGACGAGTATTGTATTACTCTTCATTGCCATTTTCGATGCAGACGATTTAAATTTAAAGCACATGCATCACCTTTTCTGTTAGCATATAGTCACATATATTTTGATCAGATTGCTAACCTCTTGTAAATCTGTCTAGTGATATTCAAGTAAATGCAATCTTGAACTCCAATATTTCTTCGCATGAGCGTGGCCGTTCGGTAACCTTTACTTTACATTTCACTATAATCATTTTACAAATTCAATAAATTATACATTCTTATGGGAATTGTATCTAAGTGACATCACGAATAAGCGGAAACCTATTATTAAAGCGTATCTTGGTTGATACCCTTGACAGGTAAGCGGTATTGATGTAAGGTACATTAACATGTATTATCATGTTTAATGATAGTTTTATTTCACATATAATGTATTCTTTTTTGTGTGTTTATATGGACGACCCAATAGCAACCAATATCAAGTTAAAACAACACACAATACGTTTGAATGAAGTCATACATGAAATTGATAAATGGATGTCGACCTTTTTAGGAGAATACCTATATTATAATTGTCAGTAAACTACCATATTACACATCTCATTGACACAATTTCTTATTAGGATCTTATACTTCTATAATGAACCTTTGCGTGTGTAGATAAAAGCAGATGCAAAACAAATGTATTTAGAAATGGCCTTAACATAACCCTATTTGTTTTTGCTATTGCTCTGAACGTTTAGTAAAACATAACGACGTTTTCTTTGCTGCACAATCAACTGCATTTTGTTTTTGTTTTTTTATTTTGACTAGCGAAAAGCATTTATCTATTGCTTATTTATCCAAACATAATATACAAAATTAACGCAAATGAGTAAGAAAAACGTATTATTTAAGTAGAAAAAGTCATTGAGGCGTTGTATATGACGCAGTATACAGGTCACGTGTGGTTTCACAATTTAGAGCTTTTTAATTTGAAAAATGCAAATTTTCCGTCAAAAATGTGTCATCTCCGTTGCGTAACCTGGCACTTTGCCTTAAATCAGAATGATTTCATGAATTGGGTGCAGAAAAAGAAAGATGACCAACAGCTATGAGGTAAGCTATTCCAACGTCTACAACGCACGGAATAAATGAATCAGTTAGCTAAGCAACATAGCGATTGTGTGTGAACAAAGGTATCGCAAAAAAAAGGGAAACAATTTCAAACAGTCTTAAGCCGCTCATGTTTGCATTTGAAATTGATATATACATGCGTTATAGTGTCTGTAAATGTATTGTGAGTTAATCCTCATGTATATGCTTTGTTAGTTTGTACAAACGTTAAAATTAAGCTTTATATCCGCACCTGTATTATCTCGGATACTTCTGTTTTTCTGATACCTGTCTTCTCTCCGTGGTACATGTAATCGCTTAATTATCACACTAAGGGTTTCATCTTAATATAGATAGAAATATGACGATGCAATTTTTGGAATGACGTTTTAATTCTTAAAAAAGTGTATTTAATCGGTAACAAAATATAAAGATACGTCAAGAATAAATGTATATAAGTCGATTTGAAGCGATTGAAATAAAGATAACAACGCACTGTTGACATGCTTGACATTTATTTTGAATGAGAGTGAAAGGTACTTTTAACTGAGAGGATGCATTTTTGTTATAAAAATGAAGAGGCTAATGAAACGATTAAAGGGATCTTTTCACGCTTTGGTAAATTGACAAAATTGAAAAAAGTTGTTTCAGATCCGTAAGTTTTCGTTTTAGTTATGATATTTGTGAGGAAACAGTAATACTGAACATTAACCATGCTCTAATATAGACATTATATGCATCTTTTGACGATTTTAAAACCTAAAAATTATAAAGCGTTGCAACGCGAAACGATTGAATAATTTGGAGAGTTCTGTTTTTGTCGTTAAATTTTGTGAAACTACGAAGATTGCTTATATAAGGTATAAAATACGTCACGAATGTGTACTCGGCGGAATAGCTCAGTAGGCTAAAGCGTTTTTACTTCAGGACTCTGGCAGGACTCCAGGGGTCACTGGTTCGAAACCTGCTCCGGCCAATGATCTTTTCCCTTTTTTAATTTTTTTCTTGATTTTTTACTGGAGCTTTTATGATCCAATGTTTACATTTATTAATATATAGCATTTAATGAATAAGTTAAAAAAATGCAAAAATCTGTGAAAAGGCCCCTTTAACTGGCAATACTTATTATCAATAGTCTTAATAATAGTCTTATAGATTATAATTATAAAAAGAACAATATTCAGTTTTAACAACTATGTTCACAAATTAAAATCATATAGTAATGCACATGATTTTTAGTGGCAAACATTTCGTTGAATAAATAAAATGACTTCTTAATCAGGTCTGTTGTTTCTGGTATAAACCGGGGAAAGTATTCGTAAAAATGGCACAAACATAAGCCAAATGGTAAAACGTTATTCCTGTTTTAAAGATTTATTTAGAGTTAATTGAACCAAACGGTTGGGCACTTTTTTATTTCATAAATAATGTTCTTAAACAGGAGAATAACATACCAAAAAATAGTGGGTTATAATTTATCACAGTTAAACAAAATGGCGGTCCATAATAGCATTTGTTAGAAACTGTTCATGAAGTTTGATTTAAATTTGTGACGATACAAATGTATCGCAATTCAAAGGGTACCTTTGCCATGAAGCATAAATAATTTGTTATATAATATGAGATTATAAATGTGCCAGTCAAATTGTATCTTTTTTCGATCAATTGAATTATGTTAAACTTATTACAAATTACGAATTAAAAACGTTTCTATATGTCCAATGGCACCTTTTGCCATTAATATATTATTAATTTTTTAACAAAATTTAGAGCAAATGGGCACTATACGTCAAATCGTACCTTTTTCCACTGAATGCTTTAGTGTCAAAAGGTATATAAAAAAAACATTAATTCAACTATCATTAATCAATGAAGTTGTAACTGGCAACTTCTTGCCAAGACGTACTGTACTATATTCAACAAATACAAAGGGTGTAAGTGTTTTAGATTGTACTACAACTTTATAAAAACAATCGAAGCGTGAAAAAGTAGTCAGATGGCACCGGTTTGTACATTGTTCGTTTGTTAACGATTTTAGTAAATACCGGTAATTAAAGTTTAAACACAGCATTACTAGTTTTCCCACTAACTTCATCAGTTACAGATAGTTCTAGCTCAGTACCCCCCGAATATTAACTTAACCAATATTTTGGACCCCATATATCCTGATGGGTCCATATCAATCACAATACTACCGATTTCTCTACACCCTTCGTCGTCAACGAAATGAGGGTCTACCTTATTACTTGCGTACACTTGCATCACGGCCGTAGTCAGGTTATGATCCGGTCGGTAATATTTCTGCGGGCGCACTTTCTTCTTATCATCAACGCTGACCTTTGTTCCTTTGGCAATATGAATATTGAACACATCATCACAGTAATCCTTGCCGTTGATAGTGACTCTCTTGGTCTCGGGATGGTATGCTTTGAAGTCAACAAGTTTGGCAATGCCGTACGTAAAAGGACAAACCCGTGTTGAAATGTGGCGTGGATGCTGTCCAAACATTACAGCCCCTAATAAAACTGCTGCAGAAGGTTCTTTGGGGAATGTGACCAGATTACCGAAACATTCTTTCATCACCAGTTCTAAATAAGGAGATTCTGAAAACCCTCCAACCATAATGATCTTTTGAATATTTTCAATTTTACTTAAGATTTCCTTTGTCGTATTTTTTATTTTAGTGACCTCGTCATCAAATAAGGAACGCCCGATGTCTTCATCCAGGTATATCTTGCCTAGTTTAAACGCTACTTTATCTGTAAGCGAAGCAACTTTAATCTTTTCAACCACATCTATATTTCGTGACGCAAGTGCATCCAAAAGTTCAATAGGAAATTTAAGAATCACTTTCCCCGTTCCGTTGAACATCTTTTTCTTTATTTCAAAATCGTTCATCAGTTCCCAGTACTCTCTCATATAAGTGTATCGAAACTCGTTTAAAATTTCTTTTCCAAATATTGACTGTAAAATTGATAGGAACTTGTTGTCAACGTGGATACCTCCAAAGTCACCACCTGAAGGATGGTACAGTTCATTCAATGAACCATCTTCATTAACCTCGTGTACAGTTATATCGACCGTACCGCCTGAAAAAAGGCATATAGCGGTACATAAACATAGTGAATTTCAACAATAGTCACAAGACGCAACATTTACGAGGTTCGAGATGTCTTAAAAAAAAGATTGCAGGGTCCACAATTCGAAAACCTAAATTTGAAAATGCCATCAACAAACCAGCAAACCAATGAACATCACAAGTTCCACGTCTGAAGCGATGCAAGAACAGTTAAAGAACGCTCAACCGTCATGCTTGACCCATGGGACAAAAACTAAATCATGTTCATGTACGCGGGTATTAGAAAAAAGACGTGTTGTAAAATAAAACTGAGTATATATTTAATAACCTCCAATATCTAGCACCGTGTATCTGCATCCGACGTACAACGCCTCATCCCCAAGCAACGGTTTACAATACAGTGAAGCAGCTTCCGGTTCTAGTGCGAGTGTTATCATGTCGTCACGTAATCCAGCCTTGAAGAAGAAAACATAAAAAAAAATATTTCAGCTATATCTCGAAGAATAATTGTGCTTATAAAAGAACATATATGCATTACATATAAATTTTGAATTTGTTTATCTAGCTATCAAAGATACAGATTAAAACAAAATATATCTCAATAAGAAATCGTTTTTCCTCGTCTGTTTTCAAGTTTACTCTAAACGTAGATAATCTGTCGCGGTATAAAACATTATATATAACAATATGTTGAAGAACTATTTTCCGATTTAAATAGTACCAAAAACATTATATATGTGTACAAAACAAATGTTACCATGCTGGATGCTTCTCTCATGAAAAGTTTTGCGCGATCAGACCAAATAGCCGGCACCGTAATAACCCAATGTATCTCATCGTGCTTTATTCCAAGGGATCGCCCTTTCTCATTGAGTGTCTCGTGAAGATGATGCACCATATATTTAATCGCCATTGAGAAAACTTTAATAGCTTTCATGCACTTCAATCCTTGCATATCCTCGATTTCCAAATCCACCGACAGAGGCTTTAATCAAAGAATAACGTATTTCAATGCATGTGAAAGAGCAACCAATACATCATCATCATTTACAATTAAAGTTGTAATTACATGTATATTGCATGCATGAATACTTAATCAAAGGCATTTGTATTACATATGCAACAGAATCGACTAAATGTTTCTGTTAGATTTATACATTACACCAATTGAACTTAATAAAAACAATTTACAATTTTGTTCTGAGATGCGTAATTTGATATTTCTTGGAGAGATATTCCTAACTTCCTTCTGTAAAATGATATAATTGTATTCATGTAGAAGTTAGAAATTCACAGAATTTAGCGTTTTGCGAATGGTCAATCCATGGATATTTAGCCAATAACAACGCTCATTGCTGACACATTGTTCATAAAACTTTTCGCAACTGCTTTACTAAACGGAACAAACATGTACGGTGGTGATAGAATAAGTTACATAACGGGAAACTTCAAAATACCGTTTGTTGGTCGTAGAGTTTCATCTTGAAGCGCTCAAACAAACTCCACGCCCCATGTTCATTTCTGGAAATCAAGTCCTCATATTTATCTCTCGCCTCTTTCCCAAACGAATGAAATTTTCCGTCTGGATCAACCAAGACACTCGTTGGAGTCTGTAACATTTTAGACTTTCTAATTAACCATTTAAAATATCAAACGGATTAAAAGTAAAGTAATGGCAGAACTTAACTAGAACAAATCTGCATTGAACAAATACGCATGTTACAGGTAATGTATATTGCTCCGAATGATATAGACTACTATGAATATCTTTCCAATAAAATTGTTTGACCAGTTCAGCATACCGATAGCACAGTTAAAACGCGAATTGTAGAAAATATATTTTTAAGTCAGGAAGTCATCATAAAACCACGATTGTTATAAAGACGTGGTCGTTAACAAAATATAAATTGAGCTATAGCCTTTATATTAGGTATATAAACCATTAACATTCAACCGATTATTCAGAACAAATGATCTTCAAAAGTTGCCTAATGGTATACTGCAAAAATGTATTTAAAATATTAACATCTTTGCACACACCTAAACGTATTTGATACGCCCCGTGCTTGACATGTTTTATATTGCTATAATTAACAATAATTCCCTTTAGTTAGTTAAATTATTATTGAGTTTTAATCCTTATATGTAATTTAGTTTAATTATTATCTAGTACCAATCCTCTGGTGGAAGTTGGTTTTATTATCCTAGTGTGTCCATATTCTTGTGTTTAGTTGCTTTATTTCCAAGTTATTTCTTCGGACTACGCACGTCCCAGTCGATTATAGATTCATTTTTGCAAAATGCTATACAATTATAAAAATGTATATTGTTTAGTTTATGCTACAACGATAATGATCATCTGATAAACTTGACGTAGATGAACGACTTGTGAGCAGAATGAAGGGCATCAAGCATCGAAGTCAGCGGACCCAAGTATGTTTTCATGCGTGGTAAGACAACAACATGGCGTCATTTGTATTTTATTTATTCTCCTCGCTGCGACCATGCCTTTTGCCATGAAGGAACTTTAGAAAAGATATAATACAATTTAATTGTGTACAATGTTGGGCGTCATGACTTAACATACTCAGATACAATATGTTTTATTAAAGTGTTAAACGTTTAAGTGCATAATGCAATATATTGGTCTTGACCAGGACAACCTTTTCTTTAATAAGTAATTTAAGGGATACTTACACAAGTGTTGTTTTTAATTGCATCGATGCTATAAGAAGAACCAAGAAAACGTATATGATGCAAAGCTATTATAATAAATTGCTGAATGCACGTTGATTTTGCTTGTCATCAAGGTACCATTTCTAGTGATGGTTTTTCATAGCCTTTAGATTAAGTAAAATATACCAAACAAGACAGTACCGTATTATTTTGCTTTCCTTTTTGACAAACAAATAAGTTAAAAACACTTAAACATCCCAAAGGTATTTATCTGTATTTAAAGTTGTTTTGTGATTAGAAGAAAAGATTCTGTGTGTGTCAACGAGGTAGTTAATGACCATCTCAAGCAAAGCAACTGTTGCAATTACAGCTTACCAGGGATTGAATGTATCCAAAAGCATAGTGTTAACGAAAACAAAACGAACACGATCTTTGGATATGCCAAGATTATTGCGAAAATACAAAACCATCATTAGGTTTCGAATAAGAGTGTTATAAAATGAAGGCTGTTGTGATAAAAAGTATCTGATCTGAGATTAGTAATTGCCTAAACAAGCCATCTTAAACAATAAAGCCTGGTTTGGCTCTGTATATATTTTTAGCTTTCTTAAATTTACTGTTTAAACATATTTTGCGAAACCACATAAAGGGGCTGAAATATTGTCTTTGGATACATTTCATAATGTCATGCACAAGCGTATTGGCTGTAACTTCGAACCAAGATAACAATGTATATATGCCGAATATACATCAAGACAATATCCTGTTTAAGAAGAAACAGTTATTTGTATACGTCATCCGCAGAGACATACATGTATCAAGTTATTCTAGCAAATGAAGAATCAGGGTTGAACAATGCCTTCAGCAAATTGAAAAAAAAAAATATGTACCCTTTACAGATCAGTCCATATTACGAGTTCTACTGTTGAAGAAAATCTACTTGGGTCTTTGTATGCATAAACAATAGTTAGTACAATACTCAGGTTATTCTGTAAGTTTCAGTCTGAAATAATGTTATCTCTGGTCAAACCTCATTTATTAAAGGCAAAGGTAATTTATGATAAACGTTATCATGATTGTTGATGTTTCCTTCACAAGATTTGCAAATTAATCCACATAATGGAACACAGGTTATGTAATTAAATGTTTGGCCATTCTTCAATTGATAAGTTACACTTTTTCAGAGTTTATGACATCGATTTCTTTGTGAAGAAGTAATATATATGTAAAGGTTAGTAAAACGTGCATATAGGTTACACCACGCATGTTGTGTATGCAGTTTATGGTTATTGGTAGAATAACTCTTCACTTCTCAAAGAGATTTACAACAAGTTAAAGATGTCTGTTTAAGCTTGCTTTGACTGTATCAAGATGTCTTTCAGGACAATAACATTATGCAGTTATCATAATATTTATATATATGCAATATCATGGTACATCTATATACAAGTATAACGATGCATCTTTTGTTTGATGAGTATAATACAGATTTTTTAATTAAAGCTTTGTTATTATTTTCTCAACACGTATATTAATTTTATATACCATGCTAAACATGTATATCGTTTAAATGTGTGTATGAGCTAAAAATTACTCTAAATATTATGTTATAAACATGTTTAAAGTATATATGTTAAAAAGAAAATGAGACAGGAAAAAGCTTAGAAACTATACGATTAACTGTAAACGTTCCCGAACTGTTAACGTTCCCGAATAGAATTTTAATAATAAAAGCCGCATTATCTAAAGATACATGTTTATTTAAAATTAACGTATCGAATACTTAAAATTACTTTTTTTTCAATTAAAAGTTTGGGTCTTATCTAAACGTATAAAATAGACAAGTTTTCACTTTTTGAATGATAAAACCTTTTTTGCACACCTTTTGTACAGTTTTCATAAATAGTGTTCATGGTGTTTATCCAGCACGTTGGCTCATGTTTAGTTCTTTCATAAACGAACGACAAGTAATATAATGATTGACATTTTCTATATCTATTTTAAAACAATGCGGAAACAAACACTATTAATGTATCTGCTTACCCAAATACTTTTGTAATAAATATGAAGATTTCGGTCCAATATAAATGCCGACAAATCAAGTTCAGTTTGTATACTTGCTTTAACTTCCTTTTTTAAAAACAATAAAAATAAAACCTGTTTCACAAGAAACAATTCTATAATGAGCCGTTCAACGTAGATTGTTATTTGTATTGGTAGGTAACCTTGATGCAACTGCCCTATGTAATTTATATGAATTATAATATGTATTTGAATTCACCATTCGCATTTACATCACAACATGTATAATATTTATCATTTTAATACATTATTTTACGTTATGTCCAATTTATCATTTTTCTATAAAAAAAAAGCCTTAATACAACCTAAATAAAAACAGTCAGCCTTTCGATTTATTGTCTTCATCATTTCAATAAATCAAAATGGCGCAAAGCAAAGTTTTATTAGTTTGATATATACTGCGAGCCCAAAACACGATTTAATTATCAATTACTTTTTGGGACTTGATGTTTGATAACAATATATTAGTTTTTACCTTGATCATTTGTCCCGGCCAGTAGTTAGCTTTAATATCCTTTGGTCTGTCCTTGAAGCAGTAAGCGTACCCTGAATATGTAGTTCCAAAGTCTATCGCTGCACAAACGATTGCAGAATCTTTCTTTCCCCCCTTCGATTGTATCTGAATTAAACAAAATATTTTCCCATTCTTATAAGATTATAATCAACTGTTTCATTTGAAGAAACGCATTAAATAACTCCTGACGCTTGATAATAGCCGAGGGTACACTTAAGACGTTCGAATCAAACGCCGCATGCACCACAGACGCTTGGTACAAATGACGTATACACTACCGACTTTTGATACGTACGGAGATTACACTACAAACGCTAGATACGTTTTGTACGTACGGAATATTCAATACAAATGCTTGAAACGTATGGAGTATACAAAGCAGACGCTTGATACGTACGGAGTATGCAATACAGACGCTTGATACGTGCGGAGTATACAATTCAGATGCTTGATACGTACAAAGTATGCAATACAGACGCTTGATACGTACGGAGTATACAATGCAGACGCTTGATGCGTGCGGATTATTGAATACAGACGCTTGATACGTACTGAGTT
This sequence comes from Dreissena polymorpha, assembly GCF_020536995.1. Classification (NCBI taxonomy): domain Eukaryota; kingdom Metazoa; phylum Mollusca; class Bivalvia; order Myida; family Dreissenidae; genus Dreissena; species Dreissena polymorpha. The sequence continues at coordinate 132,425,181 of NC_068358.1, forward strand.
TACAATGCAGACGCTTGATACGTACGGAGTATACAATGCAGATGCTTGATACGTACGGAGTATACAATGCAGACGCTTGATGCGTGCGGAGTATTGAATACAGACGTTTGATACGTACAGAGTATTGTATACAGACCCTTGATGCGTGCGGTGTATACAATACAGATGCTTGATACGTACAGAGTATGCAATACAGACGCTTGATACGTACGGAGTATACAATGCAGACGCTTGATGCGTGCGGAGTATACAATACAGACGCTTGATACGTACAGAGTATTGAATACAGACGCTTGATACGTACAGAGTATACAATACAGACCCTTGATGTGTGCGGTGTATACAATACAGACGCTTGATACGTACGGAGTATACAATACAGACCCTTGATACGTACGGAGTATACAAAACAGACCCTTGATTCGTGCGGTGTATACAATACAGACGCTTGATACGTACAGAGTATTGAATACAGACGCTTGATACGTACGGAGTATACAATACTAGCACTTGATATGTAGGGAGTATTCACTACAAACGCGTAAAGGAGTAAACAGTACATATGCTAAATACGTACGAAGTATACAAAACAAACGCTTGATACGTACGGGGTTGACCGACACTTGATGCGTATGAGGTATAAATTTGAAAACCCTCGATACGTACGATACAGACTCTCGGTACATACTGTGTTGATCATTCAAACGCCTGGCACAAAAGGATAACAAACGGCAGACGAGTATAATACAGAAGCTATGTACTTAGACAGTGCACACAGCAGACGTCTGGTGCTATCGGAGCATACACTACAGACCTTTGTAGACGATAAGAACTTCCATCGCTAAGCAAGAACGAAATAAACGTAATGCCGTACTTATGAATTTATGTTAAAAAAAACTGATAATGAAACTCAAGAACCCACCGGATTGATTGGTTTACGGACTGGCATTGTGGGTGGACGCTGTCCGGAGACTTGACCATCTGAAAAAAAGAATCTAACATCAAAACCACCATAGCCTTTTTGTTTAAGCCTTCGTAAGTACATATGTGTAATTTGTACTTGTATATAATTTATACATAAATAAGTACAGAATAAAGCGTGTCAATTTTTTTACTTACGTTTAAACTATTTAATAAACATGGATACAAATGAACTCATGAATACTTTAGCTTTATAAACATATGAATACATCGTTAATAAGGTATTTACGGAGTAGCATCACCTTACCATTGTCAGCTATAGAAGCAGCTGTCCCCATTTTAGGTATTCTTCCAATATGATACACACAACTTTCAATCAAATATAAAAGGCTCGATTCTCAACTTTAGTTAGTTATCCTTATCTTGAACAAATACAGATCTCAATTCTTGAACAAATATCTCTCTGCGGTGACGTGCTTATGTTATGAATGAACTCTTTGTCGATGATTTTATATCACAATCAACGCCGTCTCATCAGTATGCGCGAAACTTTCCAAAGTACCTTTCAAACGTGTGTTGTATTTTACCGCATAACTCCATAAACATATCGGTTTGAAAGGAATCACTTTTGTTACACTGCTGACTACAGCAGATATAAATATAACGTTTTTAAGGCATATCTAAACTTCCTGATTTCAGTACACTATAAATAGCACGTGTTGTGATCGATATGCGATTTAAATGTTTCCGATAATGCCCAGATAAAAAAAACGTATTGGCCACAGATAAACTATTATAGGACACGCATTGTGTTTATATTGTGTAATATACATATACATGACATGTATGTTTAGAACATGGTTTCGTATCTTAAATAAAGTTTAAAATTGTCTTGTATTTAACATTGCCTCAAGTTTTTCATCACGTTTCTTCTCTGGTTGCGTTACATGTTCATGAAGTGACAGGTACTTAAATTCTAGGGGGAATCTACTTTTTATAAACCCCGTGTTCTTTACTTTCCAACAATTTGTCAATATCCCTCTAAATTCGATGTTCTTTGCCTATCATGATCTGTGTCACACATTCCTCTATTTTGTTTTTCTTCACAACTGATTTCAGGTTTTCTCTAAATTTCATAATGCAAGAGCAGTTTGTGTCGATATGTTTCCGCAATCTTTCGCTTAGGTCTGAACTTGTACGCCCTTGCTGTTTTTGGTGCACGTTCACTATAAGTAATACGGGACTCGGCTGGTGTGCTTTAAACGATGCAGTTGTTTTACAGACCTATCTCATTTTTCTGTTGTTGTTCTCATATGCATTTTTTTCAAATTTGTGACAAAATATGCCGTGAGAAATTATTAATTAAACCCAAATCGAAAATAAACTCCGCCACAGACGGTCCTAAGCCGCGTTTGCGAAAGAAGGAAGGTTGTGCGTGAGGCTAGCAACCCCACCCCGAAAAAAGTACCCCGCTACAGAAACCGAAGCAACAGTAAATATAAACCAGCGCTCGATTCAGGAAGATTCCTCTGCAGAGAGACCTATGCCCAGGTTGGTGAAAGCCTCATGGAAGCCAGCCTGCCGAAACATCTTCTTTCGGTGGAAGCAACAACAATAGTAAAAACGTTCCATGTAAGAACTATGTATGAAACAGGGAAAGCAGCTCAAGTAGCAAATGCGATGAAGCGTTACAACATCATTGTACTAGGAATATGTAAAGTAGATGGAATGGATCCGGCCTGATCACATTAGCAACTGGAGAGAGGATCCTCTACTCGGGACACGCAGAAGAGAACCATGATCACACAGAAGTAGTTGCCATCATGATGTCCCCTGCAGCTGTTAATGCTTTCATGGAGTGGCAGCCAGTTTCCTCCAGAATAATGACAGCAAGATTCAACTCTAAAGTGAGGAAAGTGACCATCATCCGGTGCTATGCCCCCACTAACAATGCAGATTAAGAGACAAAGGAAACGTTCAACGACGCACTGCAAACAGTAGTCGACGAACTACCCAAGAGAGACATCACGCTACTGATGGGTGACATGATCGCCAAGATAGGGAAAGACAACACAGGTAAGGAATTGATCATTGGTTCCCAGGCCATCGGAGATATGAGCGAAAATGGCGAACTGTTCACAGACTGATGTGCCTTCAATGACCTGGTCATTGGCGGAAGCACGTTCCAACACAAAGACATCCACAAAGTCACCTGATATCACCAGATGGCAAGACGAGAAACCAGATAGACTACATCACTATCTCAAGGAAGTGGAGATCCAGCCTGCAGAATACAGTATCCAAAAGAGGAGCCGATGTATTTGAGACCAGCAACTGGTGATGGGAGTCACCAAGATCAAGCTACGGGCCTTCAGAGACACAGCAGATAGACCTCAGGCTAGATTTAACATCAAAAGACTCAAAGAAACAGGCCTTAAGGATATCTTCTCAGTTTCTCTTAAAATAGATTTGAGGCCGTAGGTAGGTATGGTGACAGAAGAAATGCCAGTGGACAAACATTGGAGCTGCCTGAGGGACACATGGAAAGACTCATACCAAGAAGTCCTGGGACAAATAGCCAACACTTTTAAAGAATGGCTCTCCAGAGAAACGTGGAACCTGATACAGAATAGGCGAGATATTTTATTTACACTTAAATGTATCGGACCAAGTGTGAAGTTGAACGATCTAAAACCGCTTTATACCCCCAATGCTTTGCATTGACCGTTCCAAGGCGGTGACCCCAGCTTTATTCTTATATGTGTTTATGTTGTTTTGTAATGTACTGTTTTGTACTGTTTTGGCAATCGGTCACTTGCCTTTAATTAAAGGACCAACTAATTGTATATAATAAGAATTCAATACTGCTCCAGCAGCTGGAGTTTCAATTCTTTATATCAAACAGAAAATCAACAACACTAAGAATGAAGATGATAAGAATGTGCTCCAGGAAGAATTCACCAGCATAAACAAAGAAGTAAAGAAAAGTACCAGGACAGACAAGATAGTCTTCTATGACACCCTGGCAACAGAATCAGAACAGGCAGCTGAAAAGAGAGACCTCAGCACTATGTACAAGATCACCAGAACTCTCTCTTCAAAGAAGTCCAACCAAAACATACCATTCAAAGACAGCGAGGGACATACTATCACCAAGGAAGAAAACCAGAGGCATTGATGGGCCAAGGACCTTTTAAACCGACCTCAACCATCAGAGAGACCGGATACCCCTCCTGCAGACACTCCACTCAGAGTCAACACCAACCCTCCAAGAAAAGCTGAGATCCAAAAAGCCCTGAAGGCGCTGAAAAACAACAAAGCAACTGGACCAGATGGAATCGCACCAGAAGCACTATAGACAGACTCTTCCACCACGGAAACCATGCTGCTGTCCATATTGTAGAAAATCTGGGCAGAAGGAAGAGTCCCAGTAAAATGAAAAAAAGGAAACCTGATGAATCAGTAAGGAGACCTCGGACTGTGCAAATACAGGCGAGGCATCATGTTTCTGTCAGTGCAAAGCAAGGTACTAACCCGCATCATCTTGGAACGACTTTAAAATGTAGTCGACAAAAGACTGAGACCAGAACAAGCTGAACCAACCAGATCGACACGCGCATCATTGAAAAGTCCCTGAAGTGGCAGTCAACGTTGTACCTAAACTGTGTTGACTTCCGCTAAGCGTTCGACAGTGTTGACAGAGAGACCATTTGGAGACTCCTCCATTACTGGAATGCCGCCAATATTTGTCAACCTGATTCAGCAACTATACGAAGGCGCCACATCCCAGGTGATCCACAATAGCAAACTGACAGAGGACTTTGAGGTAACTACAGGAATCCGCCATGGGTGCATGCTGCCACCGATGATCTTCCTGCTTGTGGTGGATTGGGTAATTCGGGAGACAACCCAAACAGGTAAGACCGGAATCCAGTGGACCCTGACACAAACCTTGGAAGACTTCGACTTTGCAAATAATTGTGCCTGATGTCCCAATGTTTCCAACACATGCAGCAAAAAACAGACATCCTTACCTGACAAGCAGTAAAAACCGGACTGCAAATTAACCTCGAAAAGACAGGAACTATGAACGTGAAACAGCAGAAGCCTATTACCCTAGGAGACAAAGAGCTCAATGAGGTGGACTCCTTTACCTACATTGACAGCGTTGTGTCAGCAACAGGCGGTTCTAATAATGCCATCAAGGCTAGACTCGGAAAAGCCAGATAAACCTTCAACACTCTTAGGCCAGTCTGGATAACAGCATCCCTCTCTATCCACACTAAATTCCGGATTTTTAACAGCAACGTCAAGTATGTCCTTCTCTACGGCTCTGAGACCTAGAGAGTCGCCAACACTCTGACCAACAAGATCCAAGTCTTCATGAACAGGTGCCTCCGAAACATCTTAAAGGTCTGATTGACAGACAACGTCAAGAACACCGACATATAGAAACAGGCAAACCAGGATCCCATCGGACAGCCGATCGAAAGGCGGAAATGGAGGTGGATTGGTCACACATTGCGAAAACCTCCAGAAGGCATCACCCGGCATGCCTTACAGAGGAATCCCCAGGTCAACAGACGAGTCAGACGCCCTAAAGCCACCTGGAGGCGATCCTGTGAGGAAGAAATTAAGAACTGTAAAATGTCATGAGGAGAGCTAAAGAAAGCGGCCTAAAACAGAGTACGCTGGAGGAATGTTGCCGATGCCCTATGCTCCACAAGGAGCTCAAGGGAATAAGTAAGTATTCGGAAATAAGAAGTAACATGGAAGTTATATGGCATGTGTGCGATTACATGGTGATTACAACGGTAGATGAAACCCACTGGTAGACTTTGTTTGAAGGATACGTTGTGAGATTAACTTCTTTAAGTATGAATCATTTAGACTTAAAAACTAAAAATAGTTGTGCATAATTTTCCTCGTTTAATGTCGTATTCTGCTATATAGAGTTATATGTTATCGAGGTATGATCAACAATGACATGCTGACAGAGTCGATCATAACGTTCTGTCTGCTATAAGCTCGAGATTGCCTGTCACGAGTATTGTGTATACGTTGCATATGTAATAGGAAAATACTGTTTCACAATATAAAAAAAGAGCATAATGGTTACCTATACCACCAAGGAACTGTTAAACTTCATAGACTTGTTATTGTTGTAACTAGGTCGACTATATGTGAAAATGGTTGTCATACTGTCTTGAAAAATAAGTGTCTAGCTGATAAGCTGATTTATAAAGAAGTAGGGACCTAGTAATAGTTTTAGACAGCATCTGTAACCAAGGTAGATTCACAAGTACTCTCGTTATCTGGCGAATGCGAATAAAATGAATAATGTATTGTAAACCTATTACATCATGCCGTGAATCCATAATGACTGTATACGTAAATTGAACCTAGCCCTTTTTACTTTTCGCCCAACATTCGACATGGATGTAAAAATAACGAAGGTAATCAAACAACTGCTTCCGTCAGGGCGATATACATGAATTAAACAGCGGCACAACACTTACACCTCACTGTGGTGGTGCAGTGGAACAATCTAGAGCTCGGTTAATGAATGTCATGAGTTCGAGCATGGATTTTTCAAAATACTGTTTCATGCCTTGCTTTTCTCAGATTCTATTGCACCTAAAATAAACAATAAATAAAAGGCAATCAACAAAAAATCAACATGTCTTGTGTAAATTGTACTCAACTTATGTTCACAAAAATGTATTAATAATCAAGTGCATTTATGCAGTGAATCCTTGTTGTTATTTGATTTTGAATTCAGATAAAAAGGGTGTTTACTAACATTATCTTTATGGTATTAAAGTATGAGAATGTTTGCGTGTTGACTCACACACCAAAACCTAAATGACGAAGTGGTAGTTAACATAAAAAGCATGTGGTGTTTCTCTTCTGTATTTTTTCTTAATTGTGTAAAGGTGTTTATCCCATTTGTCCCAGATTGAAACATGGACTTGATATCATCAATGGAAAATTCTGACCATGGTTTCATCATTATTGTGGCTTGTAGAGTGGTATTATGGATTTTAAAAAAATTGACTTGGTTTCTTAATTTTTTGGCCAACATGATCAATGTTATAAATTTGCCTAGAAATTGTCTAGATAAAGATTATCTTCAAAGTTGCGTCATAAATAAGGCCTTTAGATAGGTTACAAGTTGTTTTCGTATACTTCACATGGTGACCTAGTTTGTGGACATATGTAAATCAGATTCGATCCATAAATAGATATTTCCAAGATATACATTAGGACGAATATTCTTCAAGAGTAAGTCATAATTGTTGCCTTAAGAGTGATTCCAATATATTTTTATGATCTGACCTAGCGACTTAGTGTTTGACAACGCATGACCCTGGCTTGAACTCAGCCTATATTTCATCATAAGTAACATATGTGGCCACTAGAACATCTTTACATTTTTTCTAAGTTGTGACCTAGTGACTCAGTTTTTGAATGTAAAACAACCTGATTTCAACTCAGCATAGATATTGTGATGATACATATTCTGACCAAGTTAAGTAAGATTGATTCATTGTTTGTTTGTTGGACTATATACATGTTGCCTCTACAGGTGAAACAAGGTTTCCTAAGATTTTACCGGGGCACACATGGCCCCAATTTCCAACGTGGCCTATTCATTGTGAAGTGAAATATTCTGAGAATATTTCATATAAATATACACGCATGTGGCCTCTAGAATGATGCAAAGGTTTTTACGATTTGACCTGATGACCTAGGTCTTCGACACACATGAGCTATATTCGAGCTCGACCTAATAAAGAATAATACTCTAACCAAGTTTTGTCAAGATTAAATTATAAAAGTGTCCTCTAGAATAGTTACAACGTTTTTCAAAGATTTGAAATTGTAACCTGCTTTTTGACGCATTTGACACAGATTCAAACTCCGCCTAGATATTGCCGAGGTTTGACTAAGTTTCATAAAGGTTGAGTAATGAATGTAATTCCTACAGATTTATATATGATTTGACCTGGTGACCTAGTTCATGGACACACATGACACAGATGAGAACTATGCCAAAATAGTGTCGACATTAACCTATAAGATGTTGACACACGACGCAGGACGCAAAACATAGGTGGCAACAATAGTTCAAAGTTATAATTTCATGCGCATGTGAGCGACCATAAAGCGCACACAATGTCACAACAAATATATAAACAGTATTACGTATAGCATACTAATAAGACAATCAACCTGATGGTCCTTAAAGAGCTGTGAAAGGATCATTGGATGGTTACAACATGGACCTGTGTGTTGGCACCCCACCAACTCGCTGATACACTTCTCGCAGTAGCGATGTCCACACACTGTGATGGTCGTTTTGTCCAGGCTGCACATGCATATGGGGGCACTGTAGATGTCAGAGCAGTAAGCTGTCAAATATATTGTATAACAATCACAAACAAGATTGATGCAAAGCATCAAAGGGCGTCGGGAATTTCAGTGTAAAAGGCACTCAATGAAGTTACATGGAACGATTTTTGTTCTACTGTAAATATTAATATATTGGCCTTTTATTTTTACCAAAACAGAAAAAGATACTGGTATAACCATTATGTATGATTTTGTGTTATAACCCCCAAATAACCATTATCTATGATGTTGTGTTATAACCCCCAAATAACCATTATCTATGATTTTGTGTTGTAACCCCCAAATATTCCATAGTTCATTTTATTAACATTGGTTTCCTTTTTTTTTTACTGGCATCCGTGTGCAATTTTCATTAATGTAACAGAAATGTGTAGGTTTTTAAAAATCTGCTTCATCTCACAAAATGCGCATTGAGTGTCACCTAAAAAGTCCATACCAAAGGGTCCATACCACCTGGATAGTAATACGTGTCGCGCTTCGCGCTCTATATGTGGTTCTTAAAAAAAATTCCGAGGAGTGCTTGACTCTAGGGAAACGGGTTGCTGGGACAAAGCTCCTCCTTAATAAGCGGCTGCTTCCTTTATCACAACTCATTGTTACAATCAATAATACGTGTCGCGCTTCCCGCTGTGTATGTGGTAGGGATAGTACTTAGGGCCTATGACAAACATAAACAACAACAAAAACATGCAAATTGATGTGTTGTGTGCATTTATTTGTTAATATAAAAACAAGTGTATTTTTTTATTTCACCGGTTCGCGTATTTACCCAGTCCCTGTGATCTTTTATTAGTGCCCAGTCGCTGTGTTTAGCTATTAATTAAAAGAATTAACTTTGCATTTTTGGCTATAAATGTTGTAATAAATACAATAGGCACAAATGCAGTACTTATTTACACTAATTTACTCAACAAATCACCACTATGCAAGATATTCTTAAAACAAAAATATATACATTGAACCGTACAATAACTGCTCCTCCCATAAGCGAAAAAAAATGCATTACATACTAGACGCCGCTCTCCAGAGCGACGCCAATGATATCGCGTTTAGTTTCCGAAAAAGCTAACACACGATTCGCTTACCACAAGGCATGATAATGTCGTAACAAGTACTAGCCCAAGTTCCAATAAATAACAAGTAATTACTGTTCCTTTGTAAAGTGAGAACATTTTCAGAAGCACTCACTTTTCAATTAGCTACAACCACATGGCAACCGGGAACTCATCAACATGGTATCCAATTGCCAAAGCTAGACAGGTGCCTGCTTCTAACCCTAACAGTGCTTGATTGTTTAAAGCGTTTTTAAGACGCAAAACACGAACGTACTTGAAAGTTGAAGACACTCAATTACATATAGCGGATGGGATAAATGGACTGAATATACTTTAAACAGCATTTCTCTAGTTGTCCTAGACAGTAGTATTTTACTGCATATAAATGAAAATGTGTATACTGCAATTAAATAACACATTCCATTTTCATTGTTTACAAAATGCAAACATATCAGCAAAACACTGAGAATGAACACAAACTGTCACGTGATCCCAAAGGTAAACGTCAGTGGGCATTTTATGAAGGTAAACAGCTGCACCAGGTAGTTTTTTTTCGGCGTAAGCTGTATTAAGCCAGCTTTTCACCCTGACTTGACCTTTGTAAGTGTCCAATAATACTCAAATAAAATTTCCCGCGGCTAGGTACGAATGAATACACTTCATTTATTCCATTGGCTGATTTGAGTATAACACCATAACATTGGAAACATATCCGCGTCTTTGTAACACTGTTTTACTGCATGAAACAATTTTATCTCTAATGAAAAGGCTCAATAGATAGAACAGTTTTACAATCAATTTTCGACATAAATACAGTTTGTGCGTTCACCTTTTATTTTCAGAGAATTACCAGCGCAAAAGCGTTTATACTAGTAGCTATGTTGTCATATTTAGTACTTACTTGCATTGCATTTCAACCCGCGAGGTTTCGGGTCAACTCGCGGCCATTTGTGAAAGTCAGAGTTTATATACAGTTCATCACCGGAGTTCGCAGAAGGGGTTGCGATCATTGTGTTACACCGGTCTTACTGACAATAACGTACTGACTGTAATGCATTGCATTACAATCCGCAAGGTATCAAGGTCAGTTTGCGGTCAGTTGCAGAAATCTTTATATAAACGCCGTCTCGTAAACTTTGTGCACTTGAAGTCTGTTTTGATCAGAAAGATACTAAATAAAGATATTCGGCGATATTATTGTGGTATGTCAATCATCGATTTTTAATATGGTTTCAACATTTGCATGATAAGGACCAATTTTGATAAAAATAATTAGAAATATTTATCCATTTAGACCAGTTTATTAAGCATGAGCACAATAATTCACTATACTATAATTATGCAATTAAATAAGATTCGAGTATTGCCGGCTGACCTATATGCAATCGTTTATTTTCATGTTTCTTGTGTTTTTCTATTCTGTAAATATAGATATCTGAGTAATAATATCACATAAAGCAAAATAAGCCACGAAATCTGGCGCAACACCCCGTAATTGATTTGCTTATGATGTAGCTAAGAACTGCGCAGAAAAAAGGCATCCGCTACTTTTTATCTCATAGAGATAACTTTTGATCGTTCATAAACATCGACCACAATCAACGCCGTATATCTTTTTAAAAGATATTTCTTGTTTGCAATATCTATGATGATCGTCCTCTGGCTTTCGTAACACCTAGTCCAGGAAATAATCCATGCATAAAGCTTGCAATCGGTATATAACGCGCCGTGTGTGCTGCTTTTGTTTTCGAGAATACTTCGACACAAATTTCCATTATAGAAGCAAACGTCAGTAGTAAAATTACAAATAGTCGGTGTTCACAAAAATAAACGATCACATAACTGTATATGCGTTACCGGACGAACATATACTACATATGTATATGCATGCACAAACAAAATATGTATCGGATAATATACGTTTAATTAGTAAAAACAAATATTGCAAACGTCAGTAGTACTTTTTAGAAAGGCAAACTGCAGTAGCAAAAAATGGAAACGGCAGTTGGCAAATATATGCAGTCGTTTCATTTAATAAAAACATGTGAAATAATGTATTTTATACTAATTTAGAGTTGGATATTACAATTTAAGATTGATGTTATAATTTACGACCTATATAAATTCTGCAACTGCAAAAATTAACAAGTGTAAATATGACAATATGTATCTTTATCAATGTGTTCTCAACGTTTTAACATTTTCTTTAAAATGTGAGTATCAGTTAAAAGGTGTCAATTATGATTACTGTGTATTGTCAATAGTTCTAAAGGTGCTTGTTGTTTCTTTCAGCCTAGCCTCAACTTAACAATTTTGTCCCCGACGGTAAACGACATCTGAGTCACCAGCCGCTGAAAAAAAAAACAATAAATTTGCGAAGACCAATTTATTTTTTGACAGATTGGGGCAAGCTCCGCGCAGAGTACGACTGGAAACAGAATATCTCGATCAAATCCATTCCGTTTTAACCAACCACGTGATGATAGCCGAGCCACATGGTACACTAACTCTCCCGTTGTTATTTTAAGGCAAGTATTCAGAGGGGGTAATCACGTGACAAACAAGATGGCGACTTCCATGTCGAGGCAGGTATTTTTCGTCGTTTTATACCCTGTATTACTTGTATTATTATTGTTTAATTCCGCTCACTTTCCGGCCATATTAGGAAGACAGTTACTGGCTTTTATTTCATAGCAATATTCGCTCTATATCTCGACTTTACTTGATGCGAAATTTCTTAGCGGTATGACCTAATTAGGGCTCCACTAAGAAAATTTGCGCGGAGTTAAGTCGATATATGAAGCGATTTAAATACGAAATAAACGCTAATCACCTTGTTACTGATATGGCTGGAAAGTGAGCGTCATTAAAAAATAAACAGAAGTAATAACGGGTATTAGACGGCGAAAAATAACCGTCTCGGTATGTCCATCGCCATCTTGACTATCACGTGATTACCCCCTCTGGTATTGCTTTCCCGGTGGCTATGGTAAGAGATCGCCGAACACCTCAATGTAAATTATTTAGGTTGAGGCATTTCATGTTTTATTAACCTTAATACGAAAAACGAAACGAAAAGAGTGTGTTCATGTATATAGTGTTGATAGATATATGTTATATTGGCATGTAACCGAATGTAACCGGTAGCCAGTCTATTATATGTTGTACAAGATTTATGTCCCTTTTGTACTCTTCGTAATAAAGTAATCAACATGGTAGCAGCGTAGTGGGAATTTTCTCGACAGAAAACAGAAAAATAGACACTGTTTCCGACCTTTGATCGAATATTGATCAACGCAAGAAGAAAGATGGCAGAATCGTCATTCAGACTGCCTAGTTTGCTGAACGTCACCGACGGCAATGTGACGGAGAACTTCAAGAAGTGGAAGCGGGAATTCGAAGTCTACATGACGGCAACCGGATCTGACAAAAAGGACGCTAAGGTGCGTGTCGCAATACTTCTGCACTGTGCAGGACCAAATATCCTTGACATATGTGATCAGGCAACGTGGGAAGACCCGGATCACAAAAACGATCCCGTCAAGGTCCTGCAAATGATATAAATCTATTGTAACCCCCGTAAAAAATGAAGTTCTTGAATCGCACAGATTCTGGTCAACGCCTGTCCAAGAGCCATTTGACAATTTCTTAACAGAGTTAAGAAAACGAGCCTCAACCTGCAACTTCAAGGACACTGACAGAATGATCCGTGATAAGATAGTATTTACCACATCAGGTAAATTACAAGAACTATTATTAAGAGAAGACGACCTTGATTTAAACAAAGCGGTCAAATTATGTCGAGCATATGAACAATCATTGAAACATGTCCAGGAAATAAGAGACAAAGATGTAAACAAAGTACAGCAAAGTACAGCCAGATCAAAAAAGAACACTGTGCGAAGCAAAACAAGCTACCAACCAAAGCCGCAATCACAGCCGTGTGATTTCTGCGGTAAACTCCATGCACCGAAAAAGGAAGAATGCCCTGCATGGGGTTAGAAATGTTCCAAATGCGGACACATGAATCATTTCCAAGCTAAATGCAGAACTAACGTTCACATGGTCCAAGATGAAAATGATGAACTTGAAAGTGATGAATTCTGGTTAGCACAATTTGACTCTAGAACCCGAGTAATAGCTACAATGGTAGTAAATGACTGTAATGTGAAATTTCAAGTCGACACAGGTGCTGAGATCAACACGATTAACCAGAAATTTGTGAGAAAATCACAGGTCAAAGGTAACGCGTCTACACTAAGAATGTGGAACAAAACGACGATGAAACCACTTGGTGAAGTGACACTTCCTGTAAAAAATCCAAAAACTGACAGTATTTATGATGTCAGATTCATCGTTGTCCCGAACGACTTCCAAAACCTGTTAGGGTTGAAAACGGTGCAAGAAATTAACCTTATAAACATTAACACAGATGCCTTTGTGGGGAAAGTTGAAAAAGATCTTGGTGATCTAGGTGAAGCTAAGCTCTACGTAGAAGAAGATGCCAAACCAGTTGTTTTGCCAGCACGAAAGATACCAATCGCCATCCAAGGCCAAGTGAAACAAGAACTTGACAAGCTTGTAGAAAGAGGTATTCTTGTTCCAGTCGAAGAGCCTACTGAATGGGTGAACCAGATGGCCGTGGTACGAAAATATTCAGGGAGCCTGCGTATCTGCTTAGACCCCCAACCTCTAAACAAAGTGCTGAAAAGAGAGCGGTACAGACTTACCACATTTGATGATGTCTTGCCAAATCTCAACCAGGCAAAGTTGTTCACCAAAATGGATGTCAAAGAAGCATTCTGGCATGTGCGATTAGATGAAGAGTCGAGCAAGCTCACAACGATGATAACCCCTTTTGGACGATTCCGATGGTCAAGATTACCATTTGGGCTATGTGTATCAAGTGATATCTTTGCGAGAAAACTAAACGAAGCTTTGAACGGTCTTGGAGGCATTTTTGTGATCGCAGATGATATCATCGTCGTTGGCTGCGGTGAAACAGAACAATCAGCAAAGTCGGACAATGACCGCAAACTGAAATCACTTGCCAAACGATGCTCAGAACAGAACATTATTCTGAATGAAGAAAAGACAAAGGTCGGAAAAGAAGTGATCTTTCATGGACACAGAATAACAGACAAAGGTGTTTTGCCCGATGAGAACAAAGTGTTTCTTCATTTTGTCAATCACTTGATGACTGGTTGCCGCTGTCAGTAAATCCACTTCGATGAAGCTTGAGTGGTAGTCTACGACGACGAGATATAACCTGTTATGTATTTGGAACAAGTCCGATCCGATCTTGTCCCAAGGTCGTAGTCCATCTTCATGGACACAGAATAACAGACAAAGGTGTTTTGCCCGATGAGAGCAAAGTGTTTCTTCATTTTTTCAATCACTTGCTGACTGGTTGCCGCTGTCAGTAAATCCACTTCGATGAAGCTTGAGTGGTAGTCTACGACGACGAGATATAACCTGTTCTGTATTTGGAACAAGTCCGATCCGACCTTGTCCCAAGGTCGTAGTCCATCACTATGTTGTTTCAACTTTTCCTGTTGAGGGGGAGGTTTTCTGTCCTCACACTGTACACATTTTTTCGTGAACTCTTTCAGTTCTGCTCTCATACCCGGCCAGAAGATCGTTCCGCGGGCTCTTCTGTCCATACTATCATAACCTAGATGTGCTTTGTGCAGTCTTTGCAGCATTTCTTTTCTCAGGCTTTTTGGAATAACTATTGCTTCACCTTTGAAGATCACTCCATCTTGCACACTGAGAGTATCTTTGAGAGGGTGATATTGTCCGAGTTCAGCACTAATGCCGAAAAAAAGTGACATTAGTGCTGAACTCGGACAATAGCACCCTCTCAGAGATACTCTCAGTGTGCAAGATGGGGTGATCTTCAAAGGTGAAGCAATAGTTATTCCAAAAAGCCTGAGAAAAGAAATGCTGCAAAGACTGCACAAAGCACATCTAGGTTATGATAGTATGGACAGAAGTGCCCGCGGAACGATCTTCTGGCCGAGTATGAGAGCAGAACTGAAAGAGTTCACGAAAAAATGTGTACAGTGTGAGGACAGAAAACCTCCCCCTCAACAGGAAAAGTTGAAACAACATAGTGATGGACTACGACCTTGGGACAAGGTCGGATCGGACTTGTTCCAAATACAGAACAGGTTATATCTCGTCGTCGTAGACTACCACTCAAGCTTCATCGAAGTGGATTTACTGACAGCGGCAACCAGTCAGCAAGTGATTGACAAAATGAAGAAACACTTTGCTAGATTCGGAATTCCCAGAGAACTGATAACCGACGGTGGACCCCAGTATATGTCCACAGAATTCCGTAACTTTAACACAGAAGTGGGGTATAAAGCATCACATCACGTCGCCCCACCACTCAGCATCAAATGGTTAAGCTGAGAGTGCTGTGAAAGCCATGAAGACACTGATCATCAAGTGCCACGAGTCGCGTACGGACCCGATGGAGGCGATCCTGGAACAACGAAACACCCCTCGTGCCGACACCAAGAGGAGTCCAGCTGAGATGATGATGAATCGAAAGCTTCGCACCATGGTACCTTCGCGCGTGAAAGCAGAGCCAAGTTGTGAATCGCGAGTGAATCGTAAGAAATCGGTGAAAAAAATGGTTCGATCAAAAAGCGCACGATCAACCAAAAGTAAAAATCGGTCAATCAGTGTATTTCCATAAGCAGAGCAAAAAGCCCTGGCAGAAAGGCATAGTTGAAAATATCAATGGTGATCGATATATTGTGCGTAGTGAAGAAAGTGGGCTGTATGCCAGAAATCGCGTTCATATCCGTCCGACAAAAGTCGAAATGCAGATTCGCGAGCAATCTCCGCCTCGTTATGGCAATATGAATTCTGAAACTCGTAATCAAAGCGCGCCAAAGACGCATGAAACTACTCGTATGACTGCAACATCTTCAGCAGGCAACACGACAGCAGCCTCTGAATCAGAACCAACAGCAGCTTCGGTATCCGGCCCGAGCAGATACAACCTAAGGCCCCGCGGAAACATTCAAAGACCCCATTGTCTTGAGGGTTTTGTGTGAATCAATGAATAGTTTTCATATGTCTAAGACTGAAGATAAGATTTAAGGAAAGAGATTCTAGCTACCAGCTTGATAATTTGATCAGAGTTTTAAAATGTCAAGAAATGACAAACTGTTTGAACATGTTTAATTCTAGTCAAGTTAGTAAAATACAAACTGTTTGAACATTTTTAATTCTAGTCAAGTTTGTAAAAGTTTATATGTTAAGACTGTTCTAAGAGTGATTACTATTGTTAAGTGATCTTAGTTTTATAAGTTAAGACTATTTTTAGAGTTAAAACCATTGTCATGATCATTTAATTGATATCGTAAACGGATCTTAATAATATTGTTGTTAAAGAAAGAGGGATGTTGATAGATATATGTTATATTGGCATGTAACCGAATGTAACCGGTAGCCAGTCTATTATATGTTGTACAAGATTTATGTCCCTTTTGTTCTCTTCGTAATAAAGTAATCAACATATAGCTCCACCAGGTGCTAAAAAGGAGATTGCCCTCACTTAAATATTCATCTTGAAGATAGTTTAAGATCGTTCAAGGGTTGTGCCATGTTCATTTTTGCAAGATTTAGATAAACAGATAGCATCCGGAATTTGCCTATATTCGAAACTCATGCTTTGATATTCGCGGCTTCATACGTGTTAGGACAGTTCAGAAATCGATATTATAACAATGTTTACAAAAGTAACATATATAACAAATGTTTTGAATCAAATTCGTGAAAGGGTTTATTTTATTTTATTATCTATTTATTTATTTGTTTGTAATAATTCGATTTATTTATATGTTGCCGATGCAAAACAATGGTATGCTAAATCAACACATGCACAATTTGTGTATATATTTTGTAAATTACATCATATTTTTATATTAAAGAATTCTTTACATGTTATCCCAAGGCAGTCTATTTTGGGGTATTTGTGACAGAATATACCGTAAGAAAAAATGATAGAGACTAAAACCGAAAAGTAACATATCAGATAAATGGCATGGTTGTGATAACATTAGTAGATGGTACACCCTGGTAGACATTGCTCAAAGGATAAGTTGTTAAAATTAACTTAAGTTACTTTAAAGTAAACATAATTTTGCATAATTTTCCTCATTGAAAATCATTAACCGAACGTAATGGGCTATATTAAAATAACCATTTTATATGGCCTGTATACTCGCGGCTGTACACATCCTCGATATTGTTATATTTTCAGCCTTCAGAGGTTGGTAGCGGTATTGCTATTATATTATTTTTGTATATACACATGTAATGAGAATTCAATACTGCTCCAGCAGCTGGAGTGCCACTTCTTTATATTGAATTGCACAACAGTTTGATGTGTGCTGCGTGGATGCAGTAGCGTCTATCCCAGTACACATCTTCGATGTTGTTATATTTTCAGCCTTCAGAGGCTGGTAGCGGTTTTGTTATTTTTATTATTTTTGTATATAATGAGAATTCAATCCTGCTCCAGAAGCTGGAGTTTCACTTCTTTATATTGAATAATTATACCAGTGCTGGCGGAGGGGCTCGAGATGATCATAACGTTCACGGCGCTATAAGCTCAATATCGTTTGTCAGGAGTATTAAGTTGTGGTTTTTAACTCACTATTGCGTAATTAATATATGTAGTTATTAATTAATAGGCGAAATAAAAAAGGTACAACAGATAAAGCTTGTACTTTCTATTTTATTGTATCAGTGAATAAAACTCGTCTAGTGCATTCTCTGTTATAACCGACTCGAATCAGATAAATCATTCTAAAAACAGCGCGCGAAAACTTTCTGCAAATTCGTGTTTCGATACTAATTTTACTTGCAAAAAGATGTTCAACAACATTTTATTAATTTTAAAAAATCCACACGAAAAGTAAATGCTGAATTTAGATCTTATACTTAATACAATAAGAACGAAATTCCAATTTAAATAATTATTTACAGAAAGATGATAAAATTTAAGTCCCATAAACACTCAAAATCAACGAATATTTCGTTAAATATTTCGTATTTCGTATAGGCTATTGCTTTAAAGTGATATTATGGGCATTTCTCACTGTTGAATTGAGCTAAAAAGAATTAACAGGTCAAAAGAGTAAGTTAAAAGGTGGTTACTGACCAATTATCAGCAACTCATCTTGCTACCAGTTGTTTATTAAAATATATTTTATATTTGATATTTTACGTGATCCACACATTTACGTAAGGCGAAATGATCCTAAAAACAAAATTGTGTCTTTGTGTCGTATGAACGAATCTGCTCTAAATCTAAATTTAGGTTCAAATCGTATATGCATGACCAGTTGTCAAACGAAAGTACGGTTGATATTCAAATGCATTATGTTTCTCTTTCCGGGATATTGTTTTAGTATGTTGATGCTGTATTAACAAATATAAGTGTATATGAAGTGAAAACACCAAAAATAAACAACGGTTGCGATAGACACCTATAAACTGTTAGATGCCCTTAATATCACTTTGAGGAACAGTGATTTTTTATGGGTTAACTTAATTTAACGAAAGAATTTACGAAATATTCGTTTATTTTGAGTCTTTATCATGGGGCTTTAAAACACCATTTATGTACATACTTCCCAGCAAACACCCGACGTTGAATAGACGTCGAATATTGGTTGAATTTCGGTCGCGATGTCGGCAACCAAAATAAAATGTTGATTCAACGTTAGAATGGCGACGTTTAAACAACGTCGGAAAAAGACGTCTATACGACGTTGTTTTTTGGTCATAAAATAACTATGTTGAAGAAATGTCTACCCAACTGGCACGTAACGTTCAAATAACGTTATGCTTAAGTTCTATTTAGGTTATGATCACACAGAACGTTCCCAGAACGTTGTAACAAAAATCAAAATGTCAGTATTCGTAACTTGTGTTGTGAACGTTATCGGAAACCCAAATTTTAACGTTACATTCCTAACGTTCGCAGAACGTTGTAAGAACGTGTAAAAATAACACAATATAAACATGTACATTAAATATTTTTTCATAAAGAATTTAACGTTTTTTTTTGTTTTGTTTTTACAAAATACGCTTATAAGTAGATTTGCATTTTGACCCGTTTGTGTATCTTCGAATGTTTGCAAGCGCAATTCTCTTGTTATCTAAAAATAAACCAGCAGATCTCCCGCGTGCGCGCCACTCGATTCCTTTGTTCACTGACCTACTGGCTAATTGGATTTTCAAACTGTGCTGTTATTGAATGTAAACACTTTTGTTCAATAATAAGAGAAGTTGGAACCTACAATCGACGATAAACAAGAGTTTGCGAGGTAGGTTTTTATTGTTATATCAGTTTGTAATATTACAATTGATATCATTATGCACTTGCTTTAAATTCAAATTCGGAATTATGGGGAAACTCGTACGATGGAGACTTCGTACCACTTTTGAATATACTACGTTCACTTAGTCAATTTTGGTAGCAATTTGTTGTTGAAAACATTCTTGAAAACACATGTTATTTCGTGAAAAATAAATATGTACACTTGAACACCGTTATTTTGAACACCAATAATCCGAATTAACCGTTAATTGAAAAAGAAATACAATTCAAAAATTTATCTTAACCTCAATGATTATTATTGTTTTGCTCATGTCGGTCCGTCCGTATGTCCGTCCACCAGATGGTTTCCGGATGATAACTCAAGAACACTTAGGCCTAGGATCATGAAACTTCATAGGTACATTGATTATGACTCGCAGATGACCCCTATTGATTTTGAGGTCACTAGGTCAAAGGTCAAGGTCACGGTGACCCGAAATAGTAAAATGGTTTCCGGATGATAACTCAAGAACGCTTATGCCTAGGATCATGAAACTTTATAAGTACATTGATCGTGACTTGCAGATGACCCCTATCAGGGGGTTTTCTGCCTATTTTGGGAAAAGGAGTCTATCCAAATTGGGATTTTTTTATCGACAAAATTGGTCATTTTGGGAATTTTTGCTTCGATGAAACGGCTCATTTGGGAAAAAATTGTGAATTAATCATGCTTAAATAATTCAGTGGTTTAACAAATAAATTTGTTTTTATTTGTTATTTTGTCTTCTTTATGTAAACAGATGCAATATTGGGCATGTTCAACGTTAATTCAAGTACTGCAGTTTTGTTTTTCAGTTACAGTTACACTCTGTGATAAGAACTGAACAGTCAAAACCTTATAGCAAATATTTTTGACCAAAACAAACACTGGTTAGTCACACAAGTTATAAGACACACTTCATTTAATTTTTTTTTTTTTTGGAAATTGGGATTTTTTTTATAATTTCGGTTTGGGATCAGGTCCGTTTGCTTTGGGAGTGCCTCCGTTTTCCGGAGGCGCAGACAGTGCTGAAAAACCCCTGCCTATTGACTTTCAGGTCACTAGGTCAAAGGTCACGGTGACTTGACACATTAAAATGGTTTTTCCGGATGATAACTCAAGAAAGCTTACGCCTAGGATCATGAAACTTCATTTTTAATAATTATGTAAAATGTAGTTTATAAAAAGTGTTTGTTGGGCATGACATGATTAAAATATTGATCTTGTAGGTTAATTTCAAATTTAGTTATGAATTGATACAGTCATAAAATACATCTTTAGTCCCCTACCGGTTTCACCGGAGGGGACTTATGGTTTTGCCTCCGTCCGTCCGTCCGTCACACTTTTCTGGATCCTGCGATAACTTAAAAAGTTCTAAATATTTTTTTCATGAAACTTGGAACATGGATAGCTGGCAATGTGGACATTATGCACGTCATTTCATTTTGTTCTTACGTCAAAAATTGTGGTTGCTATGGCAACAAATAGACTAGAAATAGTGCTGAAAATGGTGTTTTTTCTGGATCCTGCGATAACTTTAAAAGTTCTTAATATTTTTTCATAAAACTTGCAACATGGATAGATGGCAATATGGACATTATGCACGTCATTTCTTTTTGTTCCTACGTCAAAAATTGTGGTTGCTATGGCAACAAATAGACTAGAAATTGTGCTGAAAATGGTGTTTTTTCTCGATCCTGCGATAACTTTAAAAGTTCTTAATATTTTTTCATGAAACTTGCAACGTGGATAGATGACAATATGGACATTATGCACGTTATTTCATTTTGTTCCTACGTAAAAAAAATGTGGTTGCTATGGCAACAAATAGACTAGAAATAGTGCTGAAATTGGTGTTTTTTCTGGATCCTGCGATAACTTTAAAAGATCTTAATATTTTTTCATGAAACTTGCAACATGGATAGATGGCAATATGGACATTATGCACGTCATTTCTTTTTGTTCCTACGTCAAAAAATTGTGGTTGCTATGGAAACAAATAAAAAAATTATTCTGACAATGGTGAAATTTCTGACAATGGTGGAGTCGGTAGGGGACTTTTATTGCTTGGCAATAGTCTTGTTAAATTTAAAGATGTTGTAAGATGTTGATTATTTTACCATGTATGATAGAAATTTGGGTTGCATATATGTGTATGTTCAAGATGACGCATATATGTGTGTTTTCTCGGTGTTATTCATGCGGTACATGTATGTCTTGTCATTTTTTCTCCGTTTTATTTATAAAAAAAAGAACAGTCGGTCATTCTGATATTGTTTGTACTTCCAGGACAACTGGGAAGACACCCGAACAGATCCAGATTCAAGACAAAAAAGAACAACAATGCGATGATATGTATTTGTATAAATTACATTCATGCAATAAACTTGTGTAGAATAAAAATGTAGAATAAAAATATGTTGGATTTCAACCTCAATATGAAAATTAGAGTTAGGTTCGTTTTAGGTTAAATGATAACGTTATTCCGCAACGTTTCGGGAACGTTAAGCGAACCATACATTTTAACGTTGCAAAGTGTTTGAATTTTGGGTGTAAAGTGGTTGAAGTTTGATTGCAAAGTGGTTGTAGAATGGTTGGATTTGGGTCGAAAAATGGTTGAATTTTGGTTGTAACATGACGTTGAATCAACGTCATAAAATGACGTCTAAAAAAACTTTCATTTACAACCAAAATTCAACGGTCATTCAACGTCATGGTACAACGTCTTTTCAACGTCGTTTCAACGTCTATTCAACGTCATATGTTTGCTGGGTTGAGTGTGCTACATGTATTTTTGTTCGCTCATTTATGCTTGTTCACATGCATAGGTTATTATGGTTTACATGCATAGGTAATCATGTTATAATTATCTACGTAGTTATTTGTATAGATCTATATGCAAAATATAAAAAGTACAAAAGATGAAGCATGTATTAACAATTTTATTGCATCAGTGTATAAACCTTGTCGTGTACATTCTCCATTTTAACGGTCTCGGATCCATTTAATGATTCTTAAAATAGCGCACAGTAGCGTTGGGTTAAAACGTGTTTTTCGAATCTTAATTTAATTCATATTTTTTCTCGGATAGAGACATTCTACTTTAAAATGAACATAAACACAAAGATGATAAAATGTACAGTACTGTTTTCAGGTTCATATGTTTATTATTTATGATCGCTAATGGATGTGTGTAAACATGCATTGGTAGTTCTTGTATGGCATGTTGCAATCCTTCCTGTGCGTGTTTGCAAAACCAATGCCACGTTTGTATTATACAATTATAAATAATTATACACCCTTTAGGAAGAACTGTGATTATACTGGAGTCTGTCTGTATTTCTATCCGTAAACACAAGCTTTTCCGGACGCGTTATTCTACATGAATCAACTTACAACATTAAAACGTGCAGGCTTTGTTCCATATTATATACAGCTTTATATCGGAATGTGTTCTTATAACTGTTACGCGTACAGCCTTTCAACTTGCAGGCATTGTTTTATAGGTAGATGTGCATTTGCGATTCCTATATTAAACATTCCAAAAGCTTTGCTCCTTTTTTAAATTAAACATTTTTTAACATAATGAATTTTAAAATGCAATATACTAGTAAATAAAATAACAACTCCGAAATTACAAGATTCCAATTTGTTCTGCATGTAGCATCCATAAGTAGTCCTCGACACGTGTCCTATCATTATGCTCGTGAAGAAAAAACTGGCCTCGCCCTAAGTCTAACACATACGGCAAGAGATGATGATTAAACATGCAAATCGTCTGTTTGTTGTGTTTTTTTTTTCTTTTTTTAACAACAACTTAAAGTATTTTCAAGTTAATTTATTCAATTTATTTCATATAGTTAATAATGTATGCTTAAAGAAATTAAACATAAATTACTCTGTAATAAACATAATTTATGGTTCACAAACACATAACAAAACGATCTAATAAACTTATCTTAACGCATGTTGTCTTTTTATACGATGGCTTGGAGATGAAACCTGAAATAGTTCGTTTACTTTCGCATATTAAAATATACTGCTTTAATATGGACTACACGGTAAATGCAAACAAGGTATACCATTATACGGTTCAATGAATTTACTACTTTTAACACGTTCAATTATAATTAAAGATGCTTCGACTAAAGGGAAATCAATGTACAGAATTCAACCATGCAGCAATTTAAAACATATCGTGCTATGTGTGACTTCTTAGCCCCACGTGTGAATGTAGCGGGCGAACATATGTTTAACGAATGTTGGCAGGAGCGTCACGTTCGAAACGTTCCACATCTGCCATTAGAATGGTACGCAAGTCTGGTTTCATATTCACTATTCTGTCGGCACCTACACGAACAATAGAAAATGGACATTTGAAATAAGTATACTTTGATGTTAAAAAAATATAATATTTTAGTTAAATTATAAATCTATAAACTACGTTAACCAATTTCAACTAAACACTGACCGTAAAGTCATTCATAATATGCTTATTATACAGGAGTCAAAATTTGATCAGATATGTGGAAAAATTAACATTGATATGGCGTATCTGTTTTTCTAAATTCAAACTGGAAATGAAGAACACATGATGTAAATGGCACATGGTCGATGTTCTACAATACTATGCTTCTTTACCCCTTCTGTATGCATGATCCAGTGTCGCCTGTCGGATGTCCGGCATGACTGCGCGCTTTTCCCCGTTCTGTTTGAAATCCTTGTCCAGCATGGCCGCATCGTGCTTCCCTGACATGATGTATGGCATGTTGTCCTGGATAGTCCGGGCATCAATCTCCGGGCTGAAAACGGTTTCACATGTGCAGGTCATACGCAGATAATTGCTTTGCGTTTGTCCAAATTCATAGTTTAATCTATTTGCGTTTGCAATATGACTATCAAAGCTGAGTTTTCAAATTATATATGTATATGTTTAGTATATAGTATTGTATTGTATTATATTATATTGTAGTATATGGCTGCGTAATTCTATGACTTTAATTTAAATTCGTTAATAAACAACTTCAGACAAAGAGGAAAGCGGAGAAAAGTCGAGATTTCTGATTGTCAATCTAGTAAGTTTAATTTGAACTCGTCTCTTTAACATCAGAATTTCACCTTGGTTTGTCGTAGAAAGAGTGATGCGTTTTTCCCTGTGACAGAATTTCATACAGTTGTCCGATATAACTGTCTGCAGCAGTATAATCATGTTTATGCTCTGAGCGAACGGCTGCCCACTCGAGGGTTTTCTTTTTCATGTCATCCCTCGCAGTCTGCATTACACCCGGTGGACAGGCTGCAGCTTGCTGTTGGAACAGAATCAGCTGGGTCTCCAAGACGGCTTGTACCTGCAAGCAAACAGTTACATCCATTTTCATTGTGGTCATTGCCAAATGACGATGCGCCTGTTGCCCTAGGAACCTACTAAGCAAGCTTACAATAAGTAGTAATTTTAGAAAAGTTGAAGTATAATTTAGTTGAAAATTAAACACAAGAGCATTATTGCACTGAATAGCTACCATGCTTACGAGCTTGATAAATATGGTAAAAAACACAAGTAACATCCTTTAAGGTCAACGAGTCAATTATTACATATCGACATAGACTAAACAAGTAACATATTTAGCCAAAGGTGCGCAACAACTAGAACTTAATTCATGAAAGAACGCTGTACTATTCTGATAGTCTTAATATGAAACAATAACGACATAAGTCCTCAGAATATTGCAACGCACATCCTCGTCCGATTTTCTTGTCTGGTCCGGCATGTATATGTTTGACTTTGGTAATTTGGTCTTCTGCCCTACGTCTTCTCGCCTTTCGAACTCCTCTACGATGGCCACCAGGTTGCCATATACACTGAACAGCATTTGTTTGCTCGCTGTAGACCGCAAAAAATAAATCAGATTCAAAGATAACTATATTATTGTTCATGTACTTTGCTGATTTGTATTTTTCTTCATGCTAACACAAATGTGTCTTACATATAAAACATAATATGTGGTTTTGTTCTGACAGTTCAACCTGAATAGATTAATAAAAAGGTGTATTTCGTCATAGGTTACATAGAATGATTCACGTAAATTTAAATTTATTTTTATAAACAAGTTACAGAAGTAAATTATTTATGGGGATAAAAGAACTATGATATGCTTTCTTATACAATGGATAACACATAAAGAGCAAGCCTTTATATCCATTATGGTCCTTTCCGCAAAACGCGTACAAAGATTAATTAAATACAGTAATTGACAAAAATAAGGAACATGTATACGTACCTTCCAGTGATCTCTGAATTTGGTCTTGTCTCTGATGATGCCCTGAATATCGTGATTCGGAGGAAGCTTTCGGGGTATTTCCACCTCCGCTTGTGTGCGGATAACCTCGAGATGCTGCTTTATCATCATCCCAGTCCATGTTTTGCTGACTTGTGTTTCCAGTATGAGCTGCCGATGTGTTTTTCCCCTTCTCTGTCATAATCTTAGCCCATTCGGCACCTGTTGGTTTGGTTGCTCGATCAACATTTGGTGGCTGTCCTGTGTTTGTTTTAGGATTGCTGGGGACGTTAGCCCCATAAGCTTGGTTTGAAGTGCGCCACGGATCGGCCATT
Organism: Dreissena polymorpha; assembly: GCF_020536995.1. NCBI lineage: Eukaryota > Metazoa > Mollusca > Bivalvia > Myida > Dreissenidae > Dreissena > Dreissena polymorpha. The sequence continues at coordinate 132,451,574 of NC_068358.1, forward strand.
TTCGCTAAAATAATGATGAAGTTTTTTTTCATACGCTGCTGTTAAAATATAGCCATAAAATAGTTTAGAAAAAAATCCCTGCGCGCAAAAAAAAACTTTATCACATGCTTAGTGTTGTTTTTTTATTCATATCGATGAGAAATCATTGAAATCCATTTGACATGACTGTAAACTATTGCTTATCATTTTTTATTTGTGTGAGAAGATCTTAATGTATGTGCGAAATTCACACGAAATCTGTTAAGAAGTTTTACAAATTAAACTGCATAATATTTTCAAGCTACAGAAAGTATAACTTATACTGACAATATACATGTATTCATGTAAAAAATAAATGTAAAATGAATAATGCTTAATTGAGTTAAGCTGGAGAATACAGTCGTCTGTATTGTTATTGTTTGAACTATTATCTCTTATTAAAAATTTACTATGATCTAGTTACAGTAGTAAGGCTGTAAAATATTTTTTATCAAACTTCCCAATCTTATTTGTTTCAGAAATGACTGGCTAAAATTCACAATTATAGGTTTCCACAAACAACATCGATGAATTTCAAAATGTGTGTAATTTCCACATCCAGATCTATAAGATTCTTTATTTTAGATTAACTTACGTAAGCATACTATTGAAGACATTTGTGTACTCAATTTTAATGTATTTTTTGCGAAAAAACAAAAACACACATTACCCCATTTTAATCAAATCCATGCATTTTTTTCACAATCCAAAGGGTCCCGACCTCTTTCCCTAATGGTATAAACACACTGATATATGCTATCCTGTTATGGAAAACCTTTGTTTTAATGGAGACATTTTCTTAAGTTCTTATATGAAGTTTTTTTTTCCTAATTAAGTCTTCAATTCTATATACTTAGTCTTAAACAGTCCTATATATGTACACTAATCATGTGATACTATTTCTTAATACGACTCCTCATTAAAACTTTGCTGCTAATTATGTACCTAGTTTTACTAAATTTAAATGGGTTGTGTTCATTTAAAACGTGCAATATAAAAACATTAAAAAGCTTTAACATACTTTTTTATTATTTGTGAGCGTTAATGTAGAGGCAATTTTGCAAATCAGTATGGGCTTAACTACGCTAGGAACCGTAACCCGTGACTGCCTGTGTGGATAACTGCAGTAAAATTAAGCAGACGACGAATGCTAGGCTAGGAGCGTCTGCTCTAACCACCGTATCTGCCTGTTTATAGGTCCCACTGGTACACTACATAGTGTGTATGTATTCAAAAGTAGTTAACAGCTTGTAAGACAACGTTGGCCAGTTTAGTGTTTATCATTGAAATCTGTACATTTTGGCTGCTTTCAGGAAAAACGGGGCTTAATGCATGTCAAATAAGATTAGCCTGTGCACACTGATTAGCTGTATCAATGATTTGGAAAAAAAACAACACATTTCGATTCTGTGCTTTAAGACACACTATTTATAAATTTTAATTGGTTGTGGTCATTTCAAACTTGCGATATAAAAAGCTATCACATAATTTTGAAAACTGAGTTGCGTCTAAGATTATACTACAGCGAACAAATTCAGTGCCTTCAGCGCTTTGATTAAGATAAATTGCCGAGCGTTTTCATGGGTTTCGTTATCTTCGAGTTACAAATCCCATGGCGTTACTTCGTGAAATGACTTCGTTCACGTCAATTAATGCCACGTTACCTATCAACTTTAAAATATTGTTCAATAATAAAAGTTCTTGAGATAAACGGGATGCTTTTTTAAACGCTGTGATTTTTTTCAGAATGTTCGTATTCATGGAATATTAAAAAAATAAAGGCTTATAATAATTTATAGTTTACTTTTGCAAACAAATCAGTTTGTTTACAACAGAAAGTTTAAATAAAATAGCCGTTATGAATTAAACACTAATGTGGAAACGAACTACGTTTTTTGTTTCAAACAAATTTCAAAATTGCGATGCAATGGTTCAATATGTAGGCACAAATTGTATAGGGGCGTACAATACATAAATACGGAATCAAATTATATCGTACCGTTTTTGCAGAATTACTTAGGACGATGCATGTATGCCCATTAATATGTCCACTATATACATGTAAATATAAAGTATGCCCTTTTACAATATTAGAGATGCAGAACCTGTAAAATAATAACCTTGTTTTGTAAAACAAAAATGCTTACGCGTAGAAAGATAAATGTTAAAAATAAAAGAATCGAAGTTATCTTAAAACGTGTTTTATTGCTAATTAATATGGCCCATTATTAGTATGTTAGTTTACATTTCGCTGGTTATCCGATTGTTGTCTATGATTAACGCCGTAGTCGTTGTGCCTGAGCATCGGTTAAAGGGACCGTCAACCGCGATTGACGAAAAAAAAAAGAAAAGTTCTAAAATACCGTATTTTTTACAACTATTAGTTTATATTGATCAAAATATCACGACTGGTATATTACATTACTTGAAAAAACGTTCATATTTTCAGTATATCCGGTAATACAATTTCGCGGTGTGAAATCGAAAGTACATCGCGAAAATAGGTGACATAACGATATACACACTATTAATAACGCAAGTAGATTGATAATTTTATATAAAAAATATATACAATTCACCACGCATGCACAATTTGCATTCCTGGGTTTACCAAGTGACAATGATGATCAATCTACTTGCGTTATTAATAGTTAACTGGTAGTTACCTAGTACCTGTACCCAGTAACATTTATTATCGGATAGACTGAAAATATGAAAACTTAACAACTTTTTTCAAGTTATGTAATATACCAGTCGTGATATTTTAATCAATATAAACTAATTATTGTAAAAAATACGGTATTTTAGAACTTTTCTTTTTTCGTCAATCGCGGTTGAGTGTCCCTTTAACATGATTTTTTCGATAATTGCGCTAAATGTCTCAGGGTATATTTCCGGACATAAACGTCAGAAAAGGTTGGCGTAACTTGTCATTCATAATGATGAAGATTTCCAATGAAATAGTTAAGCAAAAATTCACTGCGCGCGATACAAAATTTTCTGTATTACATGCTGCGTGGTTTTTCAGTAAAAATATTTATGAGAAATCAATGTACTAGTAATCATTTTGACTACACATTAATTTAAACTTTTGTACAACACATTATATTTATACGAGAAGAAGGTCATATATCTGCGAAATAAACGTAGGGAAGAACGCTGTAAAAATGTTATAATTATTATTTCATCCCATCATCTCTTTACACGTATCTTCTAAGGACACATTGGAGGTTTGTTTTGGTCAAATTTGGGTTGAAATTCGGCCACTTTTTCACAAGTTGAAACTAAGTAAATATAATATTGAAAACATTTTTATTCTCAATTTTAAAGTATTCTTAGCCAAAACACAGCAACACCCCTTTCCCAATTTTAGTCAAAACGAAGCATTTTTCCCAATAAAAAGGGCCGGGACGCAATTCCCAAAATGGAAAAAACTGATATATGATATCATATTTAGGAAAACGTTTGTCTTTATGTTAAGATTCTATTGTACAACCAAGTTGAGGGATTTCAATATATTTTGAAAACCAGGAGTCAAATGACGCCATGCGTTAAATGGTCAGGGGTTCAATAAAATGTTCAGGGGTCAAATGAAGTTGTCAGGTGTCAAAATGCTGATGTCAATAGTAATTTTATTTCTGATATTTGCTAGAAAGTCCACACATGTTGACAATGGTATGATACAAATTATATTTTGGAGTAAGCTTCTTGGTAACATTTGCTTCAACATGATGCAAAGGACATTATTTGCAGGAGTCAATAGCGAGAAATTTCAAAATGCTTGCATCAAAAAGCTTGATTCTGCTTCAATTGAAATCCCTGAAGTTGAATTTAGTTTTCTCATAATTAAGGGATCTTAGTCGTAATTGTTAGATACTTAGCCCTTATAATGTAAGCTTGTCATGGGATACTATGTCTAAAAACGACTTATGTTGGGTTCAACTTTCTAACAATACACCTTGTTTTACTGCATGAATACTTTAGTTTAATACTTGTATAATTAATGTAGTTTTATTTTTTCGTAATGAATTATTTATATAAATTCATCATCACTGTAAATAGTTTTAGAAATAAGCAGTGTAAACTAAAAAACTTGCCTTTGCTTAGTTTGTACCCACTGTTTTATTCCAGCCTTTATGACATGTAATCCTGCAGACGAGAACTAACCGCGCTCGCATGGGTTTACTATATATATACTTTAATTTTCGTTTTGGAGACCAGCAAAATAGGCCAAGCAAAACAAATTTGGATTGGCAGTACATTTTCCTTGTTAAAATATGTACCGCAAGTATTGTCGCTGAGTTATTATGTTTTAAAAATAGAGTACGGCAAGCTTGGTGCTTATCTTGTCCCCCCCCCCCCCCCCATGATAACCTTTATCTTTATCCAATACTCACATAGTATTCCCTGTGAAAATCATTGTCACATCTTATTAGCGGCAATAAAAATATAGTTATACAGACAACAATGCGTTAGTAGACAGTGTAAATATTTAACCCATTTATGCCTAACGTCTAGAAAAAAAGGCCTTGGCAAACGCCGCAGACCCAGATGAGACGTCGTATGATGCGGCGTCTCATCAGGGTCTGCGCTGTTTGCTTTAAGGAATTTCTGTAAGAAATATTCTAAATATAAAAATAGATATACTAGACATCCCTAATTTTGGAAATAAATTGATCAAATTTAGAAGGATGAGAGAGTCCACTAGGCATAAATGGGTTAAATCAGCCGTTGCTGTTGTTTTTTGCACTAGACTTATTATATGTGTGATTAGTAGAAAATTATATAAACTTAATGCGGCAAATGGAAACGTGTAAGCGTGATTGATTTATTCTCAATTCGTATGTTTTAAATTGATATTACTTTACTGATGATTAGTTATATGAATCATAATGTTTCGCTATCACATGTATCGCTATTTCCCTTTTTGGATGCTATTATACTGCAAAACGGAAAGATATTAATTAAAAGCTTCGGATTGTACTTTTTGATGTTCAGGCCAATCAAAACTCAATAAATTTGTATTGCAAAGAATTATCGAGCAATCAAAGTTTATATCGACAGACCATAAACGAACGAAAAATAACGAGCCTTTGGTTTTCCGCATTTTTGTTTCTTTTTCGAGTTTGGTGAAATAAGAAATACTTCCTGTTAAGAGAACCTAATTTACTTCCTGCTATCAACGTATTCTTTCTACTAAAACGATACAGGAAGATGATTACTCGACGGAGACACGTAGTACAGGTTAAAATATATTAAAGGGGCCTTTTCACAGATGTTTTATATATTTTGAAGTCTGTCATTAAATGCTTTATATTGATAAATGTAAACATTGGATCTTAAAAGCTCCAGTAAAAAAATCAAGAATAAAATTAAAACAAGGATAAAAAGTAGCCGGTACCAGGGCTCGAACCAGTGACCCCTGGAGTCCTGGAGTTAGTCTGAAGTAAAAACGCATTAGCCCTCTCTGCTATTCCGCCGAGAATACATAGCATAAGTATTTTATACCTTATATAAGCAATCTTCGTAGTTTTGTAAATTTAAACGACAACAACAGAAGTCTCCAAATTATTCAATCGTTTCGCGTTGCAACGCTTTATAATTTTTAGGTTTTCAAATCGTAAAAAGATACACATAACGGCTATATTGGACTATGGTAAATGTTCAGTAATACTGTTTCCTCACAAATATCATAACTAAAACGAAAATTTGCGAATCTGAAACAACTTTTTCAATTTTGTCAATTTACCAAACCGTGAAAAGATCCCTTTAAGGCTCGAATCGTCATTGTCGGCTCGGGTACTACTTACATGTACCCGGGGTACTCTTAAGTATACTAACATGTACCCCGGGTACTGTAAATATACGTAATCGTACTCGGTCGATATTAGACTGTACCCGAGTTGTATTCCCGCCCAAAATCCGATCTCGTAAAACGCGCAACCGATTATCTTAAACAAACTTTTCTTTAAAAAACTGCATCAACATGCTTTTTGAGTATGTGTTCAGATAATATAGAGGCCATTTTACAGAAAATTGACAAAAATGTGAATATATAATTAATACAAAAAAATAGCCGACAACGTCCGATTTAGCTTTAAATTTCCCGGGTACGTTTTAGTATATTTACCGTACCCGGGGTACATGCAAGTAGTACCCGAGCCGACAATGACCAATCGAGCTAAATTAAGTGTGGAGGAGAGTAACATTAAACTGTCACTAGCAATAGCCCTTAAACTGAAACTGTGTGCCGCGCTTAATATGAATCATATGATAAATTACATACACAATACAATTATATCAATTCATTTGAACCCGTATTTAACAAAAGTATATGTTAATCTTTTCGATACAATAAATAATCATTATGATGACAGACAATATTTTTTAAGACAGTAGTTATTCAGTTGCTCTGGTGACTTTTACACATCCAGTAATGATATTACAAATTCAAGTTATTATTCTTTTGTATTGATTTTTAATTTAAAATGCGATGCTCTTAGTTGAAAATCTGAGGTGAGGTAATCATACATTTCAATACCCACACAATATGTGAAGGTAATGACCGTTCCGAGGCGTTTGACCTAGAATTAAAATTTCTTGCTTATGTGTGTCTGATAAATAAATGTTATATTGTCAAATATATACTTATCTATTAAGAAGAGATTTTTGCTGGGCTGAGTGTTAGAAAGGCATTAAGTCGAATTGATTTTAAGTACTTTGCATTTACCGTTGCAAAGCGATGGCTTAGGTTCAAATGATAGTTTTATGATTAACGCCGTATTGTATGTTTTGACCGGCACTGTATAGGCAGCTGGTCATTTGTGAAATAGATGACTAGCGGAAAAAATTTCCTCCCGGTAACGTCCCGGGAGTTTCATTGTTCCTATTTAAGTTGATTAGAATATGAAAACACTTTAATACATTGATTGTTTATTTCCTATACATCCATTATATCTAGAACACTAAAAGTTGTACGACAACAATGTTTCGCGTAGGGTAGCACGTATACTGCAGAAACTACAGGGGCATTGGGAAACTGAATAAAAAAAATCTATAGGCACAATCAGATTACCGGTAAATAGAATTCCATTTCGTAATGTATGCATAATATATGCATTAACAATAAATTAATCTATTTTCCGATTGATACTGGAAATGGAATCGGCACTTTTCTTAAAATATGTTGCTAAAGACATATTTTACATAAACAGTCGTGTGCATGCTATGGGTGACACAATGTGATGTATGGCCGGTGAATGCAGGTACAGGTCATAAAATCAAGCAACGCATTAAGCAATAATTTACTTTTTATATATTGCAACTATATTCAACTGTCTTGACTGAGATTCTATTTTCGTGTACAATTCACGCGAGCTTATCAAAGCGGATGTTAATTGCGTGTACAGCTCATTCTAAATTTTCGGAACGGAAACTAAATTCAGTTCCTTGTCTGTAGTTACTGTTTACGTGGATTCATTAGTTACCTACCGAATAAACAGGCAACCGCAGGCGATGCATTTAAAATCTCTTTATGTCTTAACAAATTAAAGTTAAATATTTCAAAACCATCAGTTTGTTTACAGCAATGGGTTAAAATAATACAGTCCTTATGAATCAAATACTACAAGAAGCGGAATAAACTTTTGTATTCCAAGAAAATTACAAATTGTGGTATCATGGTTCAAGATGTGGGCACAAACTTTATAGGGCTATACAATCCATGTTGCTGCTGTTGTTGTTGTTTTTGTTGGCTCAGAAGATAGAAATGAATTTGATTGTTGGCATTAAAAATAATCTTTTGTAATAAAAGCATTATATAAAATAAGCTGAACAATTGCTTAGCACACATGGAGAACGCATTGCTTTAATGACAGCATTAGTGTAAATCTGTAAATTATGTTACATAACACGCGTGTTGGTCGCAATGCACATGCATTTTTCTAGAAGTATTTTACTATTTTGTTTTTTCGGAAAGCAATCAACACGGAATCGAACAATTACCTTCCGCGTTGCAGAATTACTTCTGCCGATGCATTTACACCCAATCATACGTCCAATATATAAATAAATATATAAATATATATATACACACACACACACACATTGCATATATATATGTGTGTAAGATGCCGAATCTGTTATGCTATCGCCTTGTTTTGCATAAAAGCACGCAAACGCATCGAAACATAAACATTAAATATGAATATTGATTAAGATTCGAAATTTTCTTAAATGTGCTCTAATACCTATTTCTCTGGCCCATCATAAGTCTGTTAGTTTACATTTCGATGGTTATTGTTGTCAATGAACTCCGGAGTCTTCGTCCCTTCGCATCGGTGACAGAACTGGGTAACCAAATGGGTAAACACCATATTTATCATTTGTTTATGTAGAATTGGATGATCATGGGCGTTTGTGACGTAGAACATTCGGCACTTGCGCCGAACTTCACAGGAATATGTCTTAAGATATTCTGCAAACCCGCGATAAAAACTAGAAAATTAAGGAAGCCAGAAGAGGCTGGCAGCTTTTGTCATTCTTAGCTTGAATGCCTTTTTTAAATGGTCAATATTTCCAGAAGGAATTTATTAATACTCTGTGGAATATGAAACGGTGCCAAAATTATTGATTGAAACAAGAGATATACATGCATTTATAAAATAATACGGATTCAGTCTTTCCAAGACATATTAATGAACGTCCATAAATAGGCCCCAGAGTAACCATAAATAGGCCCCAGAGTAAGGAGAAAATATACGGTTTGCTAAAAAACATGAACATCATATTGGGTCCGATTCTTAATTCAGTTTATTTATTTTATCAATATTGCCCTGGAATCCATCTAGCACATGTAAACACTATCGATTTTGTTTTCATAAAACCGGTATACGATATCTTTGGAATCAACCGAAGACTATCCATGGGTAGCAAGTCATACATTATGTGCTTTTAAGCCGATTAAATCAGTACCGTGTGGCAAATATTAGCAGCCACTGATTACAAACAAATGTTTAATTCGTTCATAAGGCCAACTGACTTGGTATCATTTATGGATTTAGGTTTGTTACTACATTTCCAACGAATCCAATGTAACATTATGAATTTAAATAAAGTGTTGGTTGACTGTAAATTACTATAAAATAAATCGAAGCAACAAAAGTTATGTATTTCGTTAAATTTACTTTTTTCATAAATTGAAAAAATACACTTTCAAAAGACAGTCATATTTTCATCAATTTAACGATACAATTCTGTCGTCATACTGGCGGTTCAACTGCGTTCAGACGCACCATATCTAGAGAACACATAATATTACTTTTATTTACATTGGTATGCTTGTTACTTGGAAAAGTAGACGTCTTTGCGTTTAAGGTCAACAGGTTAAAGTTCAGGGTAACTAGGGTTGTCAAACTAAAAACATATACCGAAAATTACACATGTTGACAACTTGGATGAAAGTCGGGGTCAAACAAATTGCATAAACATCTCTTTTCTTATTGTAATTTGTGTGAGTATTTAAAAGCTGATAACACATGTCTGAGTGTGAATAGATTTATTTACAAATATAAATTCAAAATTTGCTAAGGATCACTTTTTTGTACATGTAATTTGAAGTTCACCCCTAGCTAGATTCAGTCGGCGTCACGCATCAATGATAAATCAATACATAAAAATAAAATCAAAAACACACATTCTAATATCAAAACCTGCAAAATAACAATTTAAAATGAACGTTATCCAAAATTGAAGATACTCTGAAAATAAAAAGTGATCCTAAGCAAATTTTGTAGATAAGTTTTTACAAAAAGGCCAATGAAACAACTCATTTATTTTGATGAGCAAAACATGTGGTCTTGTAAAATTCTGAACCTTTACTCTTTTTCTCCAACATTTTAAAGATCTGCAGTAATATAATTGGTATAGAAGAAATGTACATGAGCACTTAAAAAACGTTGCTTTAGACATTCATATGTTATTTTATTATTTATATAGTAGACACAAGATTATTTAATGTAATATATTAAAAAAAAACATTTTCATTTTCATGATGAGATTTGATATTCATTTAGGAACCAATGCAGGTTTCCTTCCTTTTTCATTCGCTGTAGCATATCACTTCAAGTGTTTGTCATTACATGTATATTGACGGGCCCATTCTGTGCCTGGATTACCGTTCTCTTCCTGACCTTTAGGGTTCGTTTTGCGGTCAACAATGGATGGTTGCTTTGGGCTTCTTCTTTGCTTGCTATGGCCACTATGTACTTGACCATCATGATGTACAGGATCTCTATAACTGTGTTGCTTTGACTGGCTCTGAATGTTTATATCATCATTAGCACGTTGTGTTCTAACGGGACTGTTAGTAGTGTCGTGTTGGTTATAATCGTCATCTATTTCGCGCTGCTTTGCTGTATTATCAGGTGGAACGATACCAATAAATTGACGTGCCCATTCTGAACCAGATTTCATATCAGCGTTATTGTTTGTCGACTTTATTGTTTGGTCAGCGGTTGGTTGTTGCAGCTTTTTCTCTATAACGTCCAAGTCGGGTGGCATTTCAACGGACTGATCACTATAACGAAAATGACGAGCCCATTTTGTTCCTGTGTTGTCATTATCTTCCTGTTGTTTTAATGCGTTATTATCATATTGGTCAATTCCACCAAGCAGTCGGGTGGCCCACGCCTTGCCCGGGTTGTCATTATCTCCCATATCTTTAGCCTGTGCGTTACGGTCCATGGGAAGTATTTGTACTCTACCATTTATATGTACGATGCGATTGGCTTTCTCGCTGGTATAGATCGGACATTATATGTACGATGCGATTGGCTTTCTCGCTGGTATAGATCAGACATTATCCTTAAAATAATGATAAGCGTAGTCAAAATATAACCATAAAACAGTTTCAATACCAATACACAGAATCTCTCCATTTCTGCACGGCAGACGTAGAGGAAATGTGTCTTTAGCATGAGGTAAAAAAGACAGGTGCTTAAATACAATACCAAGTAGTCATCATTTCGTCAACAAAAACACAAAAGAATTATTACATAATAATCGTAAATTTTAATGCATATTGTACATGTTAATAATATTATTGTACGTTTCACTTTATTCTGCTCATTTAAGTAAGATTTTATAAATGATCAATGTAAACTTAAATACTTTACTTTATTTTCGAGATTCTGGTTTATTCCAAACAAAAAATAAACACACGAGATACGAGATATTATAACGTCCACATTATTTGAATAGATTGGTTCGATTTAAAGATTTCATATGTGGGTATTTTTGTTGAGGTGTCATCAATTCTTTAGAATCATGTTAACAGATCATTTGTTTGTTTCAACGAAAACAGACCAATTATACTTCCACTTTCCAGGTACTATGCCACAAAGTGTAAATAAAATTGCAAAGATTTCCTTCCGTGTTGACCGATAGATGATTGGAGACGTAACTGTTCAAGTCCCTGTATGATTATCTTACGTATAAGCCATATATCTCTTAATAAAAGGCAGTGCCACAAGGTAATTTTCTTTATAAATTGAATCGTTACAAAGATGGAGAGGTGACATGGAATGTCGTTTGGCAAAATAAAAGTGTAGTCCTATGCTCATGCAACTTACAATAAAGTGATGCACTTACGGGAAAAAAACCCAAATTCAGCTGCTTTAAAATAGGCGGGGATCGTACGGTCTGATTATGTTTTGTTTTGCTATTGTATAACTTAAAGGAATCAAATTTTATTTTATCGTTGTCTACATATGAATTTTCTGAAAATGCATGCAGTTCTTTGGTAATCCAATGAATCAACTTCCGCGTGCTCAATAAATATTTCATTTGTCAGTTTAGTTTTAAAGGGACTCGTTTACAGTTTGGCAAAATAACGATTAAAAAAATATTGTCTTATTTTTTTAATATGGTTTATATTGAACAAAACAAAATAACTTTCCTTACTGAGATAAATGTCATCAATTTCGGTTCAGTTATGGATCGAAAGAGGCAAAATAACTGAGTAATTTTACGCCGTTTGTCTAAACATTTGTAATAAAACGTGTATCTCTATCATAGCGTTTTCAAAACGCTGATAATATAAAAAGCCTGCGTATGAAGTGGTAACGCCTTAGAATTTGTTTATTTGAAGCATGCCCGTAGCCAGGGGTGCGTTGGGTGCATTAGCACCCAATATTTTTTGACGAGTAAAAAAAATTGTTAAAGCTATAACTGTAAAAGATATCGTAACGTAATGATGAAGCCTACTTATTGTGGGTTGAAATCCCAGTCCAACAACCTTTTTCGACAATCATCTAATTGGCTGGAAAAACAATTTGATTAACTTGAATAAATAATCTTATAAAAAAGAAAGTACATTTTAGTTGATTATTCATGGAATGTTATACCAGCCGAAAATGACTGAAATCAAAGGAAACCCTGTTGACTATTGCCGAAGACTAATTAGTCATTAGTTAAAAATTAGCATTTTACCACGATTTATAACAATTACACATTGTGCATAGCATTTTCGACAGACTGCATTGTCTTTTAGATATATCCCCGTACAATTATTTTCGGATCACCTAAACAGCTTTCCAGCAAAAAATATCAGCTATGCTCAAGACAGTTTTTTTACTGTATGGCAAGAAAACAAATCATTTCTACAAAGCCATGTAGCCTTTTTTTTAGCTTACCAACACTTAATGGCATCTGTTTAGCTCTAAATACAGAACTTTCCACAATGTTTTTAAAATGTCGAACTGGACACTAGGAAATATGTCCTACTCTTAAACAGTTATTAAGATGAATTTAAAACGTTACAACATATGATCAGGAGGACGTTAACGTTTAATGTTCATTAACTGTGACAACTCTTGAGGACTTTGAGACCATAGGGCCATTAGTTTGTGGCTATAGGGTCTTTATGAAGCCGTAATTGTTATAAGTTTTTGAAATTCGTTTAGAAACAGATAATTTATTTGTTAAAAATTTGTCAAAACGAATAAAAGTAACCAGTTGTACCATTTTGATTTCTGTTTAATATTGATGCTGATAAGAGAAGACCCAATTTTGTTAATCAGTGTTTGTAGTACAAAACGACGAGCAATGCTAGGCCTATGGTAATATCCATATTAGCAGACAAACATTTGTGTTGAAAAAGAAGTCAAAAAGTTCCTTTTAATTTGCTTGATTTATTAATGGTTGTGGTAAATTACGTCAATTTTTTCAAGATTCCAATAAATAATGGTATTTTATACCGTTCTTATTGTTGATTTTACATTCTTAAATTTGTTGTTTCATATGTAAACAACGTGTGTGAGCGCATACTAATGTTGGGTTAAACGATAGTGCGGAATACATGTATCGTATTCATGTCGATCAGTCACTGAGTATGATCAATGAAAGTGAAATTTCATATAAAAATGCTCTATAACTTCAGTCTCTAAATACAGATATAAAGTCACCAGAATGCAGGATTTCATGTTCCATTTTAAAATTTTCTAATTGGAGGACATCCAGCCCCCCCCCCCCCCCCAATGCAGGAGGGGAACACCCCTTCCGCATCTACGACCTTTGCCACTCCGTTGCTCAATAACAATCAATAATGGAAAAATTCGCACTCCCCTTTTCAAAACCCTGGCTACGGGCCAGTGAAGTCCCCTGTTCGAATCCCGAAGAAAGCAACTTTGTTTGTTAAACTTTTTGTGTTATTAACATTATTTTAGACACAAATCTGAATATTATAGTTTTGTAAGTAAATATGTGTTAATGCTATTTTTTTTATTCCCGAGTGCTTTTAATCAGGGACCTATACAAACAGGTCCCTGCTTTATATTTGTATAGGTTTCTTCTTTAATGTCTTCGGATATGTCGTTCTCAGACTAATGTCTGTTAATTCATTGGCTCGTTTTTCCCTTTGGTTTATTACTTATTCACAGTTTGTGTATATGAAAGACATTGGCTTTTTCGTCTCATGCTTTACTTTTGGTGTGTTACTAAGTCACGGTGTCTGTCTATTTACCGGTCGTTCTATGCTTTACCTTTGATTTTTTACAGTCACAGTATCTGTTTATTAAAGAAATTACATTTTGCGCTTCGTGCTATTACTCGTTTATTAAAGGGATCTTTTCACGCTTTGGTAAATTGACAAAATTGAAAAAAGTTGTTTCAGATTCGTAAGTTTTCGTTTTAGTTATGATATTTGTGAGGAAACAGTAATACTGAACATTAACCATGCTCTAATATAGCCATTATATGCATCTTTTGACGATTTTAAAACCTAAAAATTATAAAGCGTTGCAACGCGAAACGATTGAATAATTTGGAGAGTTCTGTTTTTGTCGTTAAATTTTGTGAAACTACGAAGATTGCTTATATACGGTATAAAATACGTCAACAATGTGTACTCGGCGGAATAGCTCAGTAGGCTAAAGCGTTTTTACTTCAGGACTCTGGCAGGACTCCAGGGGTAAGTGGTTCGAAACCTGCTCCGGGCAATGTTCTTTTCCTTTTTTAATTTTTTTTCTTGATTTTTTACTGGAGCTTTTACGATCCAATGTTTACATTTATCAATATAAAGCATTTAATGAATAAGTTAAAAAAAAGCCAAAATCTGTGAAAAGGCCCCTTTAATACTATGTCATCATTTCTGTCTATATATATCGCTGGCGCTTGCATTCGCGGCATACATAATCGTCGGATAAATTACGTAGTTTTATTGAGACAATAATGATGTACGGTAATTCACCATTTAACATGACTTCTGACGACAGCTATGAATTAAAAAACACCTTGCACATTTATCAATAACATTTATCAGTTGTTTGCATGTTCGAACTTTAAAAGAACGGTGTTTATTTACGGTTAATTCAGTGAATTTTGATAGCAGACAGGAAAATAAGTTGTTAGCTATTAGTTGACAATCTTCGCCAGACATATCACACAGATGCCTTTAAGAACACGCACTATACTTACAATGACAAACAAACCGTTGGTTTAAAACGAAAATCACATTTGGAAATGCAATTATCATTATAATGTATGCTGGTCATTAATAAACGACTCGTATACTAGTATATATATATATATATATATGCCTTCAGATAACATAGTAAACCAGACTAGAACAAAACTGAAAATATAATTTACTTTCAGTTTCAAATGAAAGGGAGTAAATTAGAAGAACATGATGTACAAGTGTTTAGAAAAGGAAGTAAATAACTTTCTTAAAACTGTACAATATCTTTCACGTGCATACATTTTACAAAACAGCTACATCTGTGACATGTGTACGATTTATATGTGTTGACCTTCAGCATTAAAATATATCAGTTCTCTTTACTCTCATATAATTACAGATTAGTTCAGTCATGTTATGACTGTTGAGACTGAATAAATAAGAGTAGTATATGCACTATTACAAATATGAGTTTACATGTAGCGTTTTTTTAATTCTATAATTATATCATATACCCTTTCATACAAAAGAGTTTTTTACTCGTGGATCTAAAGTAAAACAACGCATTAGTTATTATGTTTGCTTTTTATTCTAATATTTTCTGATTTTTATATAAATATAATATACTCTATGACTGATGCAGACATGTGGATTTCATATACAAACCAATTAAATATTATTCACACACATTTTTTTTTATAAAATCAATGCAACAACAAATCAAAACCACATAAAAGAACTGTATACATAACAACAAATAACAACAAAAAACAAAACCTCAGGTAATTTCAACAGTATTCAAAATGTCACTAACAGTCTGCAAATAAAAATATGTATCAAATTTGCATATGTAAGTATTAAGAATTTTGTGTCTGTCTCTTGCAGCCCTTTTTAACACTATTTATTTCTAATAGTTATCATGTGTGCGCATGGCATGTTCAATTTTAAGGCCCATAGGTTGATGGAAATATTAGAAATTATATAAGGCAAATTATTTGCATCTTTACTTAAAATCTTTAAATCAGTTTTAACACCAATTTCAAACTAGTTTTACACAAATATGAAACCCGTTTTTACACCAATTTGAAATTTGCTGTAGTTTTACACTAATTTGAAACTATTTATAACACCAATTTCATTTTTCATTTCAAAGAAACAAATATATGTGAAATGCATATTTATATCTAAAAAAATATTGGTATAGCATTTACATCTGAGATCCAACAAGTTATGCTAAATAATTGTTTTGTTTGTAATAGCAATCAAATACAGCATGGAAACTATGTACAAGTGAGTAATATTAGATGTTGCAATATGTAAGAACAACTGTGTAATGGTCTGAAATGCAAACAAATTGAAAATATGTTTGATGTACAGAGCAGTTATTATTGTTTTTTGAAAAACAGAAAGTTCTCTGTTTGGTAAAAAGATAATTTGCAATACTTGATACAGCATTGAGTCATTTCTTTTTCTACTGAATAAAACATGTTATACATTACACACATACTTTGATTAGAGATGTGGACTAATAGCAGCTCTGTAAAACTGGTTTAAATAAATGAAAAAAATATATTGGTTGTAAGTAAGTTTATGAATAGGGTATGTATGTTTTAGTGTAAGTGTAAAATGAGACCTGAACAATAAACATTATTAGTTGACATTGGTAAAGCATGTCTATGGCATTTAACATTAAGTTTTGTAATAATTGATTGGAATAAACATTCAACAAGAACAGTGCAAAATGATAACATAATTCCAAACTAACAACAATCATCTAATAATTGTAAAAATTTGGATTAAAACAGAAATAAAATTCGATGAATAATACTACATAATAAGATACTTTGTCTGCATCAAGCAGAATTTGAACACGCACATCATGTCATACATAGCACTGTAAGGTTTGGGAAATCACAACTTATGAATAGATAATTCACGTTACTAACATCATACGAAACTATCTGGTTTATAGAACATGTCTTTCACTTCTGATGTTAGTATGTCATCGTGAATATCATTAATTGTGTAGCTTCCCGACGTAGTTGTCGTATTATCATCGTCTTGAGATCGATTTGTAACACTTCCATTCTCGAAAGAATTTCCGAGGTCCAAGTTTGACTGTTTTGAAGAGTGTAACAGTGGATTGCCATCAAGAGTACTTTTCAGCTGACCAAAAGAATCAAAGTGTGTGGTTTCAAAATTGAAATTGTTATGAACTTTTGGTGACTCATTGACTTCCTGGGGGCCATATGAGTATGCGTTACTTTGAGCATGATGTGGCCGCGATAAATCATTCATTACATATGCAGAATGATTGTTTTTATCCTCAATGCCACTATTTCTCCTGTGCTGTTTCTTTTTCAGGAATGCTGACAGGACGGGTCCAGTTTTGTGTACATTGTTGCCATGAAACGAGGAGAATGAGGGTTGCTGAGAGTCTGACGTGTAGAATGGGTGGGAGGTTGAGGTGTTTGGACTTCGCAATTCATCTGAAATATAATTTGAAGGTTTAATTGTTTAAAAAGAACTTTTATATAAGCATTACTCATTCTTAATTTCACTTGTATGCATGTTTCTTCTATTTGTCCATGGAAACCAATAAGGAATTTAAAAATATGTGAAAAAAAGTTTTTAGCAACATTGGTCCTGATATGTTTATCGGTATGTTAAGTTATTCATCAACACAATCTTTAAATATCTATAATGTAAATTGTGCAAGATCATTTGTCTGTATTTACAAGATTGAAAAATAAACAGAAGACACACTGTGCAAAAAGTGCCACTTTCCACCATGAAACATAACTCAAACTGTTTGTAAAAGTTGCAATGTTAAGATTTGTCTCCCTTGAGTATATTTCAAAATAAATAGGTTAAATAAATTTACTTTTTGTTTTCTCCTGAAATCTATATATAAAGTAAAACATGTTCATTTAAATTTAATATGAAAACTGACTGATGTAAAAAAAAATGCGCTTAACCATTTATCATTTATTCACTTTTTTTGGGGGGATTTTTAGGCAATTAGTATATTTTGGCATACCATTTAGTTATTCTCTGTATAAAGATTTCTATAACTTAACATTTTACCCTTTACCCCAAATAACCTTTAATACCTTAATCATGATAACCATTATAAATTTATTTATTTTGCTAGTCTTATCTTAGCTGAGTAAAGACAACGTTGTCAGTCGTATATGTATGTGGCTAATGATTCCTTGATGAATTTTCATCTAAATTCAGTAAAAGTTGCTTCCCTTTGTTTATGCAGCAACAATTTTCAAGCAAACCTTGCTGAATATCTTAAATATATTTTAATGTTTTATTAGTACAATTCCTGGAGCACTTTTCATCTGAACTTAATAAGATTAGCTGCCCTTTGTTCAAACAGGTTTTAGTATACTTCATTTATTGCGACCAGCAGCTCTGACTACCTTGCTCATGTGTGATATTGCGGATGTCTTCCTCACTCCCGCCCCGCCCCGAGTCACTAGTAGTGGTTTCCCCCGATGACTCGCTGTGCGTATCGTCCAGGTGGTGCTTCCGCAATCCAATATAACCCCTCCCCTGTGCCTAGAAGTGCAAGAAAACACACTCGTAAAAAACACACACAGGTGACAAAAAACATAACACGTGCAAAGTGTAAACAGGAATTTAGTTCTTCGAAAAGTTTGCAAATTTCTTTTTTTTAATTATTTGATATAAAATGTGAAAAATACCTAGAAGTAGCAAGGCAAAGTAACTTTTTCCAAGTGATTCTAACAAAACGTGTGAACCTGATATTATTTGTTGACAATGTTTAAAGGATTATTACAAGATTGTGTTTCTTGCATGGTTGTTGTTTTCTTGTAACAGTCTAAAGCAAATTCTTCTGTATTGCAGTCACCCTTATTTTTTCAAAAATAATGGTAAGAACATTTAAGTCTCATTTCTAAATAATACTTAAGCCGCGCACTTGGAAAGCTGGGCTTAATGCAGGTGCCTTAAAGGTCATCCCAGATTAGCTTGCGTGAACTACACAGGCTTATCTGGGACAACAATGTCTTCAATGAGAGGAATTTGGTAGACTTCATTTCAACAACAAAATTATTAAATCGGCAAGTGTCGTCCCTGATTTTTCTCTGCAGTCTAAAATTGCTAATCTGAGACGACACTAAACATCCATGTATTAACCCTTTCAGCGCTGGAACCAACTTTAAAGGCATTTGCAAACAGTTTGGATCCAGATGAGATGCCACAGAATGTGGCGTCTCATCAGGATCCAAACTGTTTGCTATTTTGATAGTATTCTTTGAAAAAAATCAAAGAAAATGCTAATTTTATAAATTCAGCAGACGACATTTTAGCAGATGACAAATTTCCCAGCATGCAAAGGGTTAAGCCCAGCTTTTCCCAGAGCACGATTCATGTGTTGTTTATTGTTTCAGTTTACTATACTCAGACTTATACATCTCAATTCTTGTAAGACAATTGAATAACAAAACACTTGATTTATTACCTAACATTAAGTAGAATTGTAAACATGTAACATAAGCTTGGTTAAGCACAAAAACCATTTGCAGTACTATTTAAAAGCTGAAGCTTGTAGTTCATTACAAGTCTCTGAAATGTGATATTGAAATTTATTTTTACTCAAATTAATCTGTTTAAACTCAGTGCTGTTAAGAAATTATATTTACAATAATATCATTTTAACAAAAAACAGCTGTTAAAATAACCACTTCTTTTAAGAAAATCATGATGAACAAACAAATGTGTTATCAAAGTGACAATATCAAGTAATTCTTTGTAATTGTCCAAATTTAGGATACCTCAGATCTGGACATTCCTATATGTAAACACGCAAAAACATAGAGAGAGAGAGTGGACACAACATGGACACAGGCCAAGTGCAGAACAAAATCAATGAACATAAGGCTTGTAAGAAGATATTATGCCTGCAAATTTCAATAATGTCCAAGCACAATCCCTATATATATGAAAACAGGGCTAAATGCATGTGCTTAAAGTGTGGTCCCAGATTAGCCTGTGCAGTCCGCACATGCTAATCAGGGACCACACTTTTAGCCTTCACTTGAATTTAGCTAAAGAGAGACTTTTTTTAAAGGAAAAATACCATAAACGCAGAAAGTGTCTGGGAAAATGCATTTGAGCCATGTTTTCAAATAGCACGGCTTATAAACATGTATATACCAAACATTAAAACTAGGTTAAGAAACAAGAAATAGACACAACAATAACATTGCAAATTACAACACCAACAAAAAGAGCTGTGTGCAGAGGACACAGTCTGAAGGTCCTGTGCTGTTATCTACCTGATAAGATTTTTGTTGAAATGGCTACATTATTAGTAGATGTTCTGCGAGGAAAGGTCCAGTAGCCATTCTATAGGTCACCATAAGAAAATATTGAGAGATATCAAAACATCATAGTGGCAACAAAATCTGGTATTTATATACATTGTGACAAGTACAAAAAATTAGGAGGAGGAGGAAGAGGAGAAACAAGTTCTAGACGATCAAGGAGGAGAATAATACATGTAATGACATTGATGAGGATGCATTTGATGATGATGATGATGCTGGTGGTGGTGATTATGATTTCAAGTATCTGAACTTGCGTCACGGATGAATAATTAATGAAATGGTATTTTTTCTGTACATCAGTCATTAACATTAAATTTGCTTGCAGATGTCCCTACTT
Source organism: Dreissena polymorpha (assembly GCF_020536995.1). Classification (NCBI taxonomy): domain Eukaryota; kingdom Metazoa; phylum Mollusca; class Bivalvia; order Myida; family Dreissenidae; genus Dreissena; species Dreissena polymorpha. The sequence goes on from NC_068358.1 coordinate 132,472,248, forward strand.
CAATGACAAAGACAAAACAAAATCTGAACAAAGCAAGGATGTTATTTCAAGCAAACAATAAAATTCAAATTAATTTGCGAACACTGAAATTAAATATGGCTAAACAATCACCTGATCCTATGATTTTCTTCCCAAAAAGAATGAAATACAATATGTCTGAAGCAAATTAGAGTCCCTGCTTATTTTGGTCAGTCGGGCATGTTTGGCTATGGGTTGGGGAGGTCAAAGTTTGACCCAGCATTAATGACCAGTGTCCATGTCATACCATTAATATAACATAATGGAAACTGTTCAAAACTTTCATTTTTGGACTTAAAGATTAATGGCTTTCAACACTCTAAATGAACATTGAATTATGGCCAGTTTGGTTTCCAAATTATACTTAAACTGCATAACTGCTTTAACTTTAAAGAGCTATTACTGTAATTTCATATGGTGCAAGCTAAATCATCATGAAACATATTTTCTAGTCACACAAAAATGACATGAATATATACTCAAAACATTGAAGCATCAATGAACACTTAATGCTAGAAATTCATATCAAACACACAAAAACCCTTACATATAACATATAATTTTGAAAGCATTATTAAAGCTAAAAATTCACTTTCAAACACAATACAATTTTTACATATAACATGTAAAATTAAAAAGCATGGTTAAAGAACATGTATAACAATCTGTTTTATACCTTGATATATCATCAGCTTATAACCTATAGTAATTTAAAATTATACGCTGCAGCTTTTATATATGTTATCTTTTTAAATCACTTTGGCACTTAATTTGTATTCTTATTTAAAAACATGCCGTGCTAAGTTTATGGTGATGACAAAAATGAAGTGAACTGTAATGACCCACAGATATGATATTTTATTTGCAGACACTGAAGTGAAAACTTGACAAGGTGTACACTATAATCATCAGATAGTGTAAATATAAACCTACCGCAACAGACCTCTTGCATTTTAATGGTCAAAGTAACCAAAAAAAAATACAATTTGGTTTTTGGTGATTTTGGTATTAAAATTATTGAAGTGTGCAAGATTTTATTACCAAAGAACTAAATCAGACGATTCTGAAGTGACATTACCACCCCATTTTGTGGCTAATGACAGGACCCAAACCTGTTATTTTGTAATGAAGGAAAGTATCGCTGATTATTAGCAGCCATTAAACTGAGTGATAAAAACTCAACACGCTATTTTGCAAGTTTCACTCCATAAGAGATTTTTGTTTTCAAGATTTATGTGAAGGGAAACATTTTAACTATCAAAGAACAAGCGCTCCACAATTCTGAATTGCAAAAGGCTAATATAGACATTTATTGGCAGAATAGATATTATGTAAAAAGAAGTAAGGAGAATTTTGGTACAATTAAAACAAGTGTTTCTTGTTTCAAATAAATGCATTCAGCTGATAAGGTATATTTTTCTAAAACAAATACACGTCTTTTCAATTGAAATTTAACACTTGTTGATATCGCAGATATTGCCTGTATTTCCTCCATATTCGAAATAAAAATGCAATTGACAAGTCTTCAGTTATTTGTTCAACTCTCGAAATATTCAATTCAGAACCCATCCATCATGTTCCAATTGCAGCTTATCAGTTCATTTGAAACGCATTGTAAATGATCTATTGAAACTGAGCAATAAAAAAATAAATCTTCTTTGTGGTAAATGTGTTTTTGTGCAATATTGGTGACAAGTTTTAATCTAGATATTTGTTTTACATGTAAATGTATGTGAGATGCAAAAGTATGCTTTCATACAGCTAAGAAAAGGTAAAGAAATTAATGAAAACTGCAAAAACTGCCAGCATTGAAAGTAAATCATCATTCCCTATATTTACCTCTTCTGTAGGACTTTGTGGCCACTGCTTGCTGTTGTTGTTGTTGTTGTTGGACTGCACAAGAGCTTGGTGAACTCGTAGCGAAGTCATGCGATGTATTTCCCGCTGTCTTGTGTCCTCAATGTGGTCTGGGCCTGGCGGTGCTGACGGTGACACCTTGTAATTCTCGTAGTGGGGAACTATCTCTATCTATAAATAGAAAGACAGAGGGCTTCAATAAATAGAAATAGTGGGGTGCCTGTATAATTATAGAAAGCATGGGTGTCTATGGAATACAAAAGTAAGGCATCTACACAAATCAACAAACAAACTTTATGCACATTGTGCAATAATTTACTTAAAATTGCAAACATAAATCAGCTTTCAAAGAAATAGACTTTCTGATTGACAATTATTTGCATTATTTTTGATTCATAGATTAGAAATAGTAGATTTCTTTGATTATAGAATCAATTAATCATTCCAGCATACTTTGTTGACATTTTGACCATGTCACCTTCAATGGGCCTTTTGACACGGATATTGGAAATTATTCAAACACTACAGAGATTCTAAGTCTCTATAGAGTTATTATCAGTACAAATATTTAAAAGTCTATTAATTCTAAAACCACAAAAACAAGTAAACATTTGGACAGCGAAAGTCCACTTTTAATCTGGCCCACAATTGTTCGGACTTATATAACAACGAGACAGGGGGTTTGCAAGGCATGATCGGTGTGGATATCTAAGGAGTTGAAGGAAGGGATTACAGCTCTTTTCAAACTAGGGCTTCCTTATATCTTCACCCTCGTGTTGACGTATTATTGCTAATTGTAAGCCAATACCCATAATCCTTAGCTGAATATTTGTTCTTGATAAAAACGGGATGACAGCTTCATGCTGATAAATTGATATCGATACCTATCCTTTGACTGTTCATTTTAAAGTTGAAAGTCTTTGAGAGGCACTGCCAAACACTTTATTAAAGCAAATACTGTCTCAGTCTTACAAATGGTAACCTTACTGGCAATTAAAAACACACCTAGATCTATGATTCAAATATTTCAAACAAAGCAATTTGTATGAAAAAAAGGTAAGAACAAATATTAATACCAGTTGTGAATCATATTCAAAATGAAATCTGAACAAGTTCAAGATGTTGACAGATACTTGAACATATTTAAAGGTGTGCTGTGTACTTTAAACATTTTGGTACAATATGCGAACAAATTAAACTTAAAATCCACATGAGTGCCATTTTTCAGGGTTGTTGAATTTATTTTCCTTTCAATATGATGGTGATTTTTTTTAATTCCCCAAAAGTTCTCAAAGATGGCTAGTAAGTCTAACCACATGCAACCATTATAGTTATTATCATCAGAAATAAATAAATCAATATAGAAAAAAACTTTTAGTTACACAATAGCAGTAATAATTGAACATTACAATGCCCTGCCCATACATTCATTTTGAACATGTGGACAAATCTTTGAAATCCACAAATATGTCAGCTGTCTGAATAAACATAAGTGTCAAAATGCATTATTTAAAAACATATCACCAAAGAAGGGCCTTTAACAGATTTCACATTGAATTCAGCTGTATATCAATTAACATTTTATTGTCAAAAAGGGCCAAAATTTCAGATGATGATTTTGGCTGACATTCACAGTCGTCACCTTTAGATGACCTTGAGAGCCATGCCACATATGAATATATCCGTCCGGGGCATCAACTTTCCTCGACGGTTCATAAATGGAAAGTAAACAATACTTTGCCCCTTAACACTCGGCTATACCCGAAGGCAATTAGAACAGTTCTTCTGCCATCCATCTTATAAAATATAGAATTTCAACTGTTTATTATAATTTTCAAAATGGCCATGCCCATAATTTATCAATCGCCTTAATGCATATTATCCCCTGACAAGCTGTATGGGGATTTGGTGACTTGGTAGAGTAGGCCTGTGGACAAATGTATAAATGTGTAGCATCAATTTTCAACAAATAAGGAGCTATATTATCTCCCGAATATAAAGAAGATGTTTGTTATCTAGTCTATGATCTGAAAGCCCAGTTAAAAAAATGAATTAGGTATTGCAACAATAGTATTTTTATTACAAACACATAAATCTTTCGAATAAGTCCTTAATTAGTCATTTTTTATCACATAAATGTTTTTAAAGAGTAGAAAATGAATATATTCATAAAATGACTTTTTTAATGTATACATGTAGAAATTATAAAACCTAGAAGAAACAAAAAAGGTGAAGACATTAAAATATAAGTTAGAAAATTGTGGTAATGATATACATGTATTCCCATCCTTAAACAATCTTTCAAAAGTATAAAAATAGATTTAATACATCGTAAGCATTATTTACCTTGCCATAGTTTGACTGTCCTTTGAATGTTGACGTCTGATCAATGTGACCACTTGTATCCAAGGAGATTCCAGTGTCCTGGTCGCCCTCCACCGAAAAACTCACGGACTTCTTTCCATTTGGGTTTTCCATGTACAAAATGTCCGATGGGTTGAGCATTTTGTCACGAGAGCCACGGGAGGAATTTGAACGATTACTGCTCCGACTAACGTCTGGTATAATTTTTTGTTCGTCATATGCTTTGGCGTTGTAGAGTCGCTTCTGGGTATCTTTTCTTTTGACAATGCATATGATGGTGATAATTATCACAGAAAGGACCAAAGTCACACCTGCGATGACGCTGACAATTATAATGTTTGTACCAGTTGATCCTGTAGAAACACCTGTTGCAGAAGCTTCTGGAGCATGAAATGAAACATGAAGCATTCTTGTCGTCGCCATAGGAGGCACCCCTCGATCTTTCACAGAAATCATCAAACTGAACTCTTTTGGGTCACCTAAAGCGATCTTTCTAGTCAATGAAATCTCTCCATTATTCGCATTAATGTAAAACAAGTTTTCAGAGTTTCCAGACACATAACTGTATATGAGCTCACCGCCCTGATTCTCGTCTGCATCCGTTGCAATTACTGTGTATATAATGGTGTTGATCTGAGTGTTTTCAGATATGGAAATGGAGTTGTTAACGAGGTCAGGAATTTCAATCAAAGGTGCATTATCATTGACGTCTCTCACTGTAACCATGACTGGCACTCTAGTCGAAATGGGAGGATTGCCGTGGTCTGAAGCCAGAATTTCAAACTTATACAAGTTCTTCGTTTCCCGGTCAAGAATTGCTTTTGTGATGACTGTTCCGTCGTCAAGTACTGCAAATGGATACTCTTCTGATGGGTATTCAGATGGGATAACATACGACACTTTACCGTTCTCTGCCAAATCACGGTCTAAGGCCGTCACCTGACCAATGCTTGTGCTAATATTGAAATTTTCCAGGACAGCCATAGCGTAACTGTCGCCAGAGAATTTTGGAGCATTATCGTTCACATCTCGAATGTAAACTGTGACTGTTGCTGTATCGTTCAGCCGGATCGTCCCATTGTCATAAGCAATTATTGTAAATTCGTAAAGGTTCTTAATTTCTCTGTCAAAAGGTTGTAGAGACCTTATTACACACCCACCCTCAACAGGCTCAGTGTAGAACATGTCTGAAAAGCCCTGAATGCTGTATGATATAAAACTATTCCGGCCAATATCCCGATCTGATGCAGAAACTTTAACCAAAACTGCCCCTACATTGACGTTTTCCAAGACATCAACTGAGATGTTTTTCACTGAAAATCTTGGGGCATTATCGTTCACATCTAATATTGTAACGTTCAGACTTGCATGTGTGAACAATGGTATTTCCCCTCTGTCAGAGCAATTGATCAAAACTTCGTACCGGTCCCTGAGCTCCCTGTCAAACGCCGCATTCACGTGTACACTAAACGAAAATAAGTTAGTCAGCATGTCCCTTAAGCCTTCCCTGATGGTAAAATTGGGATTTTCACATGTGCAGACAACTTCTCCATTAACGCCTGTGTCAGCATCCTGAACATAGATCAAGGCCACAAGAGCTCCTGGTCTGGCATCTTCACTCACGGGGACCGGGCTGATGGACTTTATCTCTGGAGCATTGTTATTAACATCTCGAACATTAATGACCACTCGCGACTGCAAACTTTTCTTCGGTGGGTCACCTTGATCTTCTGCCTCAACGTACAGACTGAAGGGACCAGGTTGGGAGATTAAAGGTTTGTTCAGAAAGATCACACCAGATGCTTCCCGGATGGCGATTATGTCAGCAATGGTTGCTGGATCAGTTTGTACAATTCTGTATGCAATTCGCCCATTTTCTCCAATGTCTCTATCTGACGCAATCACTCGTACAATATCAGAGTTGACAGAGATCGTTTCATCGATTGTAACATTGTAGGCATTTGGCTCAAAAACAGGTCTGTTATCATTGATGTCTGTGATGTTGACACGGACCTGCATTGTGCCAGTTTTCGGTGGATTCCCGCCGTCAATGGCTTTGACAATCAACAAATAGGAATCCATAGTTTCGCGATCAGGGCTTTGGTTTATAACAAGATTTATTGCATAAGATCCATCTAAATTCTTGTGATTTTCTACACGAAAGTTTTCACTTGGAGGATCGATCACGATTTGGCTAATAGAGTTATTTCCCGAATCTTTATCCACCACAGAAGGGAGCTCGTACTGGTTTCCATATGCTGTTCCTTCCGGAATAGACAGAGAGTGGCTACTTGGCGAAAACACTGGATAGTTGTCATTCAAATCCAAAATGATAACAAAAATCTTGATTTGTTTGAAATCAGAATTATCAGGTGAAATCGAAATAGCATTGACCATTAGTTTACAATCCTTTGGTTCACAGTGCAGATTTTCTCTATCAATTCTCCTAACAACAGTAAAATTGCCGTTAGATTTAAGACTGAAGTAATCAGGACCCGAGTTAGTTTGGAAAGTATATCCTGCTAAGCTAGTGTTGTAGTGGTTTTTCACTTCTGTAACAAGGTTTCCAAGGTACACAACAGGTTCACGTTCCTCTAAAACTTCAAAGTTCACCGTTAGATCATCAGGTTGTCCTTTGCAAGCCAATACTAATATACCAATAAGAAACAAATACATGTGGTAATCCATTTTTTGATTATGAGTCAATCAAAGTTATTTTTTTTTTAAATCCACCAAAGATCACTGATCAACATCCATTTTATGACAACTATCACTTTACATTAACTCATTTAATTCTCATTGCATTAACCAAAAAGCAGCTCTACTTAGTGGTGACGATATCCCTCGCTTTCAGGCTTGTTTTTGTCTTGGTCTAAACCTGCAACGAGACAAAGAAATAGGCCCTGAATTAAATCATAAAACTATTACATTAATGTGAATGATTAAGAAGGTGATTAAGAGAGTATTACGCTAATTCCACAAATCCCATATTTTTCTATGGCTTATTGGTCAATGAGAGGGTCAACAACAATAACCCTGCACATCCCCGTCTTTGGGATCATTGCTAGCGTTTGTCGCTGATACACATAATCCTGGGATCAGTTGTGTTGTAAGCAGTTAATCTGTTTTTATGCTTATCTATTCATGTACTATTTCGTGTATTTCAATTTGATTTATGGAAGTATATGATATGTTATATTTTTTCCTGTCAAAATTTATACTAATTGCTGATATTTTCTTACCAAATTAAATAACAGATTTCAATATAGTAGGAACTATATTTCATTATTTTACTCTTTTAACAAATTAAATAAAACCATTCATTGTGATTATACACTAAAAAACACCAAAAAGACATCACTAAATCACAAAACTTTCACTCTGCACATGGAATGTTCAACAAAATCTTCAACATTTTGTATCACTTTTCCCCATAAAAACCTTTCTACTGAACAATTCACAATTTATGGATGAAGATCTGACAAGTCCACTTTTAATAGTCTGCTATAAAATGCAACCCAGTAGCTTTACTGTAATTTGTCACCATATTAAATTCTTATTTGCAGCTCATTAATTATTTTTTTATTAAAACTGTGACTGTAAATTGAATTTATAAATATATAATTGTTAATTTATTTCATGTTTTAATATCACTATGGAAACCAATTTAATTATTGTACACTTTTGCACATCTTCAATAAAAAAAGGTTATTACATCTTTGTTGCTCAGTATTATTTTATGCAAAACAAATTGGCAAGTAGGAAAATGTGAGACCATATTGAAATTTTCCACCATAACTAGAGATACAACGCCTTGCCTTTTTCGTTTGAACCAGAAGGTTTACCGTTCAAATAACTTGAGTTTTGAAGAGTGCTTTTTATGGCCACTTTGTAGCGAATGACAAACTTTAACATGATTAAAAACTGTGAAAGATGAAATAAAGTCACACAAAAACTGTAGAAATAGGATTCAAGCTCAAATATATGAAATATATGACTCAGATGATATAGTCTTGAAAATTCATTGACCTTCGTCGTTGATATTGGAAGAGAATTTTATGTATTTTTTCTATAGATAGTGCAAATTATTTTTTTTTACTTTCAAGTACAACTTAGCATCAGGTACATTTAAAGCATTACTATTTAACTTACATTTTACGTGAAAAATTATATATACATCAGTATTTTATTGTAACTGGATGCAAACTTTGGGGAAAAACACTAATAAAAGTGTCAGTATCATACTGACATCAGTAGAAACAAATATACCAGGTAATCATAAAAAATTATTGCAAACTGATGTTATGAAAAGCCATTTGAAACTCTTTAAAGCTATTGAAATGTTGACTTTTTTTAATCAGTAAGCTTGCAATTAATGACTACCCCATAGAGTGCGTAGCTGATAGATGCTTTGTTAAAGACTTAACCACATACTAGGTAATTTTAAGAAATAAAATAACTTAATAACTATGTTAGACCTTTTAAATTAACAGCATGCCTTGGAGTTTCTTTATGTAGCATGTGTTTTAACTCTTTCAGTGCTGGAACCGAATTTTGAAGGCCTTTGCAAACAGTTTGGATCCAGATGAGACACCACAGAACGTGGTGTCTCATCAGGATCCAAACTGTTTGCTATTCTGATAGTATTTTTTGAAAAAAAATCGAAGAAAATGCTAATTTTAGAAATGCAGCAGACAACATTTTAGCAGACGACAAATTTCCCAGCATGCAAAGGGTTAATAACTAACCACAAATAGTGCTTTAACTGAGGCATTTAATTTTATTACAAATATTACTACATGTACCAGTAATAAGTTTATGAGTTCAGTTATGTCTGCATTTTAATTTGCTTTAATTTTTTATATAATTTAATTAAATGTTGCTTTTTTAATAAATTACATCACATTTTTACAAATGATATGAAATAATTAAAATCAAATATTAATTTTAAACCACAGATAGGTTATTTGGTAATCACAAATATAGAAATGTAAAACTAATGCATTTTTTGCTAAGACATAATTTATGAAAGCATGGTAGGGTATAGCTATAATATTTATCATAACAAACAATATAAATAAATAAACAGTGACAAAGTATCAAGCATTTAAAATTACCAGTTTCCCTGTTCTGTTCCAGATAATTTCCTATAATCACTTCGCCCAAGTAACAGATGGTGACAGAAAATCCGAAGCACAGATAATATAATTCAGTTTATACAGTCACAATCTTCAAGTAAAACTTTAGTCCAGACCAAAACATATCAATCATACAAAAGCACTTATTGCTTAAGATTTGTAATTAATCTTAATAGCTTTACATATTCAATATCATCAATATCATTCCCAGCTACCATTACAACACAAACATCTGTATTTGAAGACTAGCGATTAAGTTGTACAATGATATTCAAAAAAGTTCACAGTGAATTTTTTTTTGTACATTTTTTCCTGACATTGTACAAGCAGTAATTGTCAATTGTTGTTATAGAGATGTGTTTTTGATGTAACAATCTGTCAGAGTGAATTTCTAATGTCAAAAACTGCATTTTTCCCAGATGGAAGGCCACTGCTGGGGGCAGCGTAGGGTACTCAATTCTTATCTAATTGATCATTTTATTTTTACGATTCAAAAACAATAGCAATCAGATAAAAATGATCCAGTGTCACATTTTTATTGTCACAAACTGTTATAGTTTTTAACAATTTCTGAAGCCCATCACGATAATGTACCATCTTGATTATATCTTAATATTAATTTGTTGGGCGTTTATTTTCAGAAAACATGAAAACAATTCAGATTGTATATGTTAGGCATTTTTATGACGAGCAAATTACACAAACAATAATAAATTAATTGGCATTGTAATTAAACGGTCAAATGGTTACCACTAATATTGTGAACTACCATGACTGTTTTTTTTAATTCAATTAGAAATAAAAGACCGAGTTAAAAAGTAAAATAAGATCTATGACAGAAAATAAATTAATACATTAATGTTTAAATAAAAGAGTCAAAATATGAGTAATAAATAATTATAATCAATAAAATAATTTTGATAAATAAGCCTTTAATAAATAAATTAATTAATACAAATCACAATATAAATTATTCTTTGTAATTCTAAGATAATAATACAACATTATAACTGATTAAAATTTTGTACTTACAATATGGTTGATTTTTGTATTCCAACTGACTATAAACGATAAACGCCCATTTACATGACCTTTTTCATATTTTTTCTTTATTGAGATTCCAGTCACAGTTGCAGATCATTAGCACCCCAGAGTGGATAATAGTAAGATCTATGACCGCTTAAAACACCTCTGAGTGTCCAGTCAATGACCAATGATTGCAGTCCAGTCCATCAGTCACTGGATATCCTGACTATAACACCTCTCCGACAATACTAATTACTGCCCATCAGCCAAAGTTGACATATCTGGGAGCTCGCCCAATTACTGTTCATCAGGGTACGTTTCACTTGTCACACTAGCGCTCCAGATTTTTTTTGTTCGATTGCTAATTAAATCCAACTATCTGAAGCCAGTATCTATTATACCCTGTCGCTGTTTTCATTGCAAAAGATCAGACTGCCTCAAGGATTTTCATTTGTATAAATATTAACAAAAGGTGTAACAACTTTTTTGGTCGGCCAGTTTAGAAGATCCAATGCTTTCTTTACATCAGGACCAATACATGGCCCCCACTTTTTAAGCGGTCAAGATCCCAATGAGAGTTCTCTATTGTCAATGGACGAGACTAATTTAAAATCTGCCTAAGGACTGACTGTCCACCTATCAAGTCACAGATAGACCTACTATTAATTCTGCAACATCAAATTACAGCCCGTTCCCTTATCATCACTCACTAAACCCGTAATTTTCATTCAAAGCGAAATAAAAGCTTGAAAGTCATAAACAAATAATCACCTTTCCTAATATAAACTTAACTCTTTTTTTCACTATAGGACAGTTTGATAAAATGGTTATGCCAACTGTATTAGTATTAACTTCAATGACAAGTCACACACAAAACATTAAACAGAAAAAAAGGAAACAGGAATTAAAAACAAATTACAAAATGAAAGTATTTTTTTAATAAACTTTGCCCTGCTAAATAAGCATTACAGAAAATCAAGCCTAACTTTGAATAAATCCGAATTAATCTCCTTTATCCAGCTACTGCAAAGAAAGAGGAGTGATACCATATCAGCCGCTTGTAGAAGACTATATTTGCTAAACCACCACAGCTCACAAGAACAAATACATTAATAACTCTACCAATCGGCACTTTCGATAGAACATGTGAGGTTGATTGAAAAATTCCCTCATTTGTAATTCAGCAATGAATTGCTTATGTCCATTTCTTGTTTGTTTTTACAGGCTGGTTAAGAAAATGATAATACAATTTATAGCTTTAAAAGAAATAGTTACTCTATTAACATTTTTTTACCCAACCAAAATCTATGAATCAGCATATTAAGTTTTACCATGTGCTCAAACATGTTAGTCCATATTATAGCAGGAAATTTAAACCATCATTTCCGAAGTTTAGTTTTGTAGAAAGTTTCTTTTCATAAATTATTAACAGCACCATATGAAATTCAAAAAGAAGTCTGGACTTTGGAATGTTTTGTTCAAAAACAAAGTTCGGTTCAACCATCCAAAAAGGAAACTGCCCAGCCCTGCATAGCCTACACCAACTGTCTGAACCATTCAACACTGATACATTGTATTTAAATCCAATTTTTGGGATGATTCTGCAAGGTGCACAGAGATGTATGCACTCGTATTAAATATGAATTATTCTTTTCCTGGTCACGACAATGTCACAGGTGGGTAGGATTTACTGCACTACTCAGGTGGAAAATAGGATAATTTCCTTTAAAATGGTTGTCATAGCGATGTTGGCCATGCAAACTGTGTAGATTTGTCACCGTTTTTATCCCACTTGGATATGAAATCGTGTTGAAGATGATTGATTCACTATTGGTCACCCATGTCCAGTTAAGGTAATTTAAAGTTCAGTTTTATTATATTAATGCTGCAGATCTATTGTATGCCATTTATTCAAACGTGTGACATTTTTATGATAATTATTTTTATGAAAAATGTTTTATAAACAGTTTTATTTTTATGCTAACAGCTGTATGGGGTAATCATTTTCTATGTTTGCCTGTATGACCCTTTCTGTTTTCCCATTTCCAACATTTGAGATTGGGACCAACAAAATGGAGGCATTCTTATCTACAAATCAGCCATTAGGATTCCTGGCAATCTGGGAAAGGAGTCTGAATGGAAGTCTAAGAAGTTTCATTAATTGTGTACTGCCCCAAAAGAATTGTTCTCAAGACAAAATCAAACATATGACCAGAATTGTGGTAGCTTTGACCCTCTTCTGTCCACAAAACAAGCGATAAATTAGTCGAAACATGATCTGCTGTCACTCTTGCTGTGGTCAGATCTGGTCAGTCTAAGACACTCGTGCTGATGAAGTGCGTTATCTCGATCATGCACGCAGGAATAAATGACAATTAATTAATATGCTTTCCGGGACGAGGCTCAATGTCAATATTTGAGATGGCTCCATTAAATAATTGCCGTATTAGGAAAATAACGTGCATTCCCTAAATGTATCACGGGTCTCTAGTATTAGTCCATTTGCACCATTGGCCATTTCAAGGGCAGTTAGTCCCTGAGATTCACTCTTTCAATGCAGCTGATTTTCATAATTTGCTATTATTTGTTGGTCGTTAACATTCTAAGAAATCATTATAGCCTATTTTATCGATATTAAAGTGAAAATCGATTTGCTAATGCAATAATTTCTTTTAAAGCTTAAGTTTTAGGTGTCACAACATAAAAACTGAATATTTGAAGTCATGCAGTTTTTCGAAGTAACAAAAAATTCCTTAAAGAGGACAGCACGAGGTCAATGCAAAAAATGTTTTGGACATGGTAATGTTTCCGTAACAACTAAAAGAACATGGGCTTATCTCCCTTTTTGACGAGCCTGAAGTGGTTTTATTAGGTTTCTTTGGATTAAGGTAAAATTGTCACACTGTCATCTCCGGTATCTTGACGAATGAGTTATTTTTATCGCGTAGGATTATATTCTATGGTTAATATTGAAAACTAGCATTTGTTTTCTTGATAGAAGAGGTTTTTCCTTAATCTGTATGGAGGATTAAAACAAAGTTGAGAACATGTCAACTGCCCAAGCAATCAGGACTGCACAACATATTGTTTTGAAAACATTCAAGAAAATAGCCATCTTGAACTTATATAATTTTGCAACAAATTTTTATGATTAAGTTTTTTTGTTTTTTTTTCTGAAATGCTATTTGCCTTATTCCTGATTCAAACATATTTATGTAAATTTACAAAAAATTATTTCCTCTTGCAAAACAAAAAAGAGTGAGTCATGTATTGAGCAGGAAAGTGAAATATATAGGCGATATGAACACCTGATCCTAAAATACAACCGCAATTTAATTCCAGTTTTATCATCTGTCTGGACACATAACCTGTCTCACTCAAGTCCAAGTAAAATATGCTACCAATAAACTTTCAAGATGGGACGATTTCACACCTATATAGTGGGCACAACAGCTTTTATCTGTGGGCTCTAAAACGACAGTAAAATCGCTGATAAATGGTCATCAAGGGATGTTTGGGGATCAACTCAAGTACAGGAACAGCCTCTTGAGGACCTAAATCAAGAATCCACAAATCTGACGAGGATTAAAATCGGACTATCCCTCCTAGAGAATGGTGACAGGTCCTAGATAATAAAATCATGGCATGGTAAGTGTTTGAAGTTCAGTTGACATGCTGGACATCTGTATTACAATGGATTAACATTTGGTCAAAATATTGTTCATGTAAATCTTGATTAACACCGTGCACCTGATGTTGGACTAATTGCTACTGCATGTGTTTCACATGGGAACTCAAGATTTATTAACCCTTTGCATGCTGGGAAAATTGTTGTCTGCTAAAATGTCGTCTGCTGAATTTCTTAAATTTGGCTTTAGCATTTTCTTCGATTTTTTCCGAAGAATACTATAACAATAGAAGTTTGGATACTGATCAGAAGCCACGTTTTGTGGCGTCTGATCTTGATCCAAACTGTTTACAAAGGCCTTCAAAATTCGGTTCTAGCACTGAAAGAGTTAATCTTATGGTTAGTTGTTTCAAGATGTACCTGCGAACATAAACTTACATTATACCACAAATAAAGCACCAACCCACCCCAGTTTCACTTCAACCAACAAGAATTTCAGAGGTCAGCATTAATATGTGAGCCGCTTCATGAGAAAATGGGTATTTATGCCACATTTGGAAAGCCTAGCTTCTGACCAGCCTGCGCATTTGTGCAGTCTGTTTAAGGACCTATACTGACCTTGCATGACTTTATAGCGGACATGGCAGCTCCTTACAAGGATCATAATTGTTGGCATGCAAACTGTAGATTGTACCCATTATGCATTATTCTGAAGTATTATTTCATAATAAGATCTTAAATTGTTTTGTTTTATGAATATTTATTGGAATAAAGAAACTTAATAATCACTTGCAGGAGAGAAATTCCTACGAGAAACATAAGCCTAACAGACCACTCAAATATAACTACTGATTATGAAAATGGGTAGTATTTACAACAAATGTTTTATTCATTAAAATTGGCATCCAAAAATAAAGCATCCATCAAATATAAAAGGATTTCTTTTAAATTAAAAAAACATGAATATAGTAATAAGATGGCCTTCAAAATAACTAATTTGGACAATCATGTTGATTTTAACTGCATAGAAATAAAAAAGAATGGATTAATTGTGTACTTTTAAAATCACCGAAAAATGGGATGAAAGAAACCAAGCTTTAAATCAAAAGCTCTACAGGGTATTGATATGTCACGCTTCTGTCCTTTTAAGTGTTGATATGAACCCATGTCAAATAATTGTTTAACAACTTTAAAAAGGCTAGTAAATTTCTTGTGTTTGATTATTTGTTTCCGCTTGTACAGAAGTGGAACTTTGTCCTATGAGAATTATAAAAAGATGAGCGTAATTCTAAATTTTCTGTCAATTTCAAATAAGTTTGTCTACACTTGGTGTTTGGCCTTAATAATTACCATGTTTACTGAATTAACCTTTTGCTGGAGACTGTCTGGATCTAAAACCAACATTCAAATACCAGTCAATATGATTATAGGTTACACACCACTCTGCTGATGTTGATGCTGATTTGTGTTTACAAATGTCAAAAACACAGACTTCCACAAAAACAGTCTACCAGCAAGTCATTATGCTTTGTAAACAGGTTACTTAATCGGTATAACTTGTACAACAGTGGTTGACAACATAATTATTGTAATTCAAATCTTTCCCTAAAGCCTGTCATTTTGCATTTAACACTCCATTTTTATCTGCCCGTCATCACATTTATAATTGACATAATATCATTAGTACACTGTAA
Organism: Dreissena polymorpha; assembly: GCF_020536995.1. Classification (NCBI taxonomy): domain Eukaryota; kingdom Metazoa; phylum Mollusca; class Bivalvia; order Myida; family Dreissenidae; genus Dreissena; species Dreissena polymorpha. The sequence continues at coordinate 132,487,973 of NC_068358.1, forward strand.
CCATAAATGACAATCTTAAACAATTTCATCTATGACAGTCAGTTTCTTAAACATTTTGGTACCTTTACTTCTTATTTATTCTCTATTCTTAAAATTCTTCTGTAATTAATAATCTACAGCATATTTATAAATGATGCTATTATATTTGCCCCTTTGTCAGTCAAGTTTTATATATGACTATGCTAACAAGTTGGAATTCTGTCATAAATCAATGTCCAGTTCACATTGAGTTCTTAATTGGAAGACTTCAGTCAATTTATCATATTGAAAGCGATAATTTATCCCCAGCCACCACCCTGTCATTAGCAGACGGTCACTTTCTACCCACAATGCACTACCACTCCCACTTCCTGTGAGGGCAAGAAATAGGGTTTATTTAATTCTGCAAACAAAAGTTTATATCAATGTGTATGCTTGTTACATTTGATATTGCGACCATTAATAATTAACTTCTAAACAGACTTTGTTTGTTTAAGTTTAATAATTTATAAAAAATATGGATTCACTTACTATTACTGTTGATTGTATAATAGTATATGTGTTTTGTGTATTTTTGATAAGTTTATAATTTTACTATCATTCATTAATATTTGACTATTTTATTTCAATTTTAATCTAATATTTAAAATAATACTGTCTCGTCTTTTAAAACAACAACAACTAACAACATATAAATGAAGTAATAATCAGTAGAACAAATGCATTGGTTTCTCCCTTCAAAGTAAACCTACTTGTGTTGCAACATAATCTCATCATCCTGTTTTCTGGGGTCAAGCTAATATTTGAGTACTTTCTTTACAATACACAACTCAAATAATGTCTGACCAACATCATAGGATTCCCTGACCTACCCTCTGTTTACGAATAATAATCAAAAATGACCGACTTGCCCTCCATTTACAAATAATAATCAAAAGTGATTGACAGTACATTAATATGCATACTCATGCACCAAGAGTTTCTTCAAATGATGGACAGTCAACAGAGCTGTGACAGTCAACAATACTACCGGGTAATACTTTACTAGAGATTGTCTCTTTTAAAATTTCAAATCTAACATTCCCACATTCCGACACAAAAACACTTGGCCACAAGTTAATTTAATCAAATTAAATATCTGACCATGAAGCAATGAATTACTTAAAATGCACATCTTTCCAGTGCTTATAAGTTAAACCAGCCATGCTGTTTGCATTACATTACCGTACATTCGCGGCCATAAGTCTACCTCGGCCATAAGTCGAGGGGTATAATGTGGCTAGAAAAACTTGGTTTTTTGCCTTGACTCTGCCATAAGTCGGGGGGTAAATTTCCTCAATATCTCAGACATGTTTAAGTGACGTTTTAGTCATGGTTCTGAGGGCTTTTGCACTGGCAGTTGACATTTTTTGGGATATTAATAATAAGAATATATTAAAAACGAACCTTCAACGTTTCAATTATTTATTATCACGAAAAATATTTTTTATTGTTCAAAATCATAATAACATATCATTGATTATTTCGAACTTAATATATATTTCACAAATCAAAATTAAATTTAACGCAATAACTTTCAGCGTTTATTTTATGAGCAGATATATTTGTATTCAAATGTTAGTGCTATTGATGTAAAAATTCGTGAAAATCTTGAACGCAAAAATTCATTATATGGTCAAAATAATTGTAACTTGCTCTCAAATAATCAAAAACACTTCCGCCATTATGCATGAAACACGTGAATTTACCAACACTCGCATCGCTCGCTATTCGACTGTTATACATATTCGTAAATCACGAGATACCCGAGGAATATTTTCTGCATTCTGGAAAAACGTCTTATCTACCCTGTAATAATACTAAGCAGCTAATCGAAAGTAATTGTGTATTTAATATGTCCAATTACACTTTTTAATAATCCAGGGTGAGTGCGTAATATTATTATAATCAAACAATGAATGAAATCTTCAATCAGATAAGATCTATTTATTTACGAAACGATTATGCATAAATTGTGGGACAGTTATGAATAAATCAACGAAACCACACCTTCATCCAATCAAAAAATATACCATGTGAAGTTGAACAATAGCGATTGGTTAAAGGCGTATCCAACGATAGAGTAATTATTTTTGATTGGTCAGAAGTAGTTTGTAGCAGAACCGTTGTGCATATCATTAACGGATAACTATTTTAGGCGTGACGCAATAAAGACAAATGATCAAAAGGATGCCAACGCTACACTTTACGCTTTGATCTTAGTCAAAAGGCCGAGAAGCGATAATTGGTGGCATGAAGACATCTGCACCTGTTGACAGTTTGTATTTACACGGATTAACTTTAAATGGGTACAAGTGTCAGCAGTTCTTAGCAGACAACGGACGATGTATCAATAGACAAATTGCTATATGTATAATTTTCGCCACTTTACCGTACGTCACAAATGTTTAATATTTTCGAAGTTATTTTTACATGTTTTTATCTGCACTTATTACGAAGATTAATGAATTAAAAGCCAATGTAAACATGCAGTATTTTGTTATCGGCGGACATTTAAGTAAAAGACGAGTCGGCCTTACCGTAAACAGTCATCATTCCTCCGCTTCGGAGATTTATTACTTAAAAAAAAAACGGCACAGAAATATGTTGTTTTTAATTTTTATTTAGTACCTCATCCATAAGTCGAGTTGACTTTTAAAGTCAATTTTGGGAGCGTTTTTAGGTCGACTTATGGCCGCAAATTTACGGTACTTTAATATATGCAGTGTCACAATTTAAAAGATACTATTTAAAACCATTTAACTCAAATACATTTTGTGTGAAGTATGTATATTCTCTATAAGTAAACCTAAGGATTTGTAATTAACATTGCAAACCTAAAAAAGTACACAAAAATATTTAGAATTTAAAATAAATATGTTGAAGAGAAAATAAGTATTTTGGTTAATTTGTTGATACATGCACTGCTGCAATTTGATCAAAATAAATTTTCCTTCTTAAAATAAAAAAAAGGAATAATAATAATAAAATCTCACAAATACCTTTAAAGTTAAAATATAAGTCTTCTGACATTGGCCATATCCTTTGGGACACAATTTAATCACTTCCCAAGTGGTTGTGTATTTTGCAAATAAGGAGGAAACGACTTTAATCCCTAGATATACCCCAGCTTCCAACCACTATTTGACTTCTGTACACCTCCAGGCATTCCATCCATTCAGTTCTTATACAAGCACCAAGACCCCATATAGACTTTGCAATGAAAACTTCACACTCTGCTGTGAAATCCCCATTGACCACCTTGTCACACCTCTGTCCCTTTATTGGGGCCAGACATTAAAGAACAACAATCCAGAAGTGCTAAAACAGCCAGATTTGTCCATCAGAATTGGTGTTATATTATTGCGCTTTCTCGTCAATTTTCACACAATACATCTTTATCTCAATCCAAACAGGTTTATTATGTGATTATTTATTCTTATGAATTAGAAATGAAAGGTAACAACAGATCATTCCTTTCAACACCAGTTTGATGAATTCACTTATATTACAATTAATTTCCTATTAAGCCTCTTGTTGTAGAGATGTTTGAACTTGTAATACAATTATCTCTCCCTAATTCCAAGCAAGTCCACCCAGCGGCTCTAAACCATCGGAATTTGTTTGATCCTGCAAATATGCATGGGAACATAGTGTATCTTCTTTTTCAAGATCTATTTACCATTAATTTAATATATAATAATTTGAAAATAAAATGACATTAATTAAGCGTTTGAACATCTATGGTACATAGCAGAAACATTGACACAAATGTAATATTATACTTGTAGTCATGCACAACACAAAACTATGCACTGGAGAGAAAGCTTTATAATATGTCAGTTGGGTCATAGATTAGGGCCCGTATGTCACCCAGATCATACTTTATATTTTACCAGAAAAGCTATAACATGAGGAATAACAGCAACAAAGGGCACTTAACGTCAAAGAAATCATTCAAGTTCTTTCTTATAAAACTTTTTAAAGCATCCCAATTTTTGCCAATAGTGAAGTATTGCATAGGTTGACTGTTGCCCATCTGCTTACAGTCTGGTTGCTATGTACTAAATTTTAGGGACTATAAATTTATCAATTTTCATAATTTTTTTTATGTTATTATGCATGGTCAAAACTTGGCTGAAATGATGCGTGACTTGCGAAAATGTGTCTCATGTCATGTGCGCCAAACATAGATCCAGACCAGCAGGCACTCTTGTGCAGAATGGTCAGAAGCTATACTGTGTGCTAAAAAGTTTTTTTAGCAATGGCAACCTTTTTTTATGACCAGGCATTAAATTTCATTCGTCATCAAGGACTAGTTCTTAAATCTTTTAAAGTCGCAAGCATGAATAACACTTCTCATTTACCCTGTGTAAACAAATTATGGCCATGACAAAAGTGATAATTATGAAATAATGAGAAGATTTGAAACAACCCAAAAATGCAATGATTTACATTTGCTACCAAGGTCTTTAAAATCTTCTAATCTCTATGTTTAAATTATAAGATACTAACATTCTGTAAACTTTTCCTTCAGACTTTCCAACTGTATTTAATTTTGCTGGATAAACTGTACTTAAATATAACAAAAAATATTTAATGTTGTTATTATCATTGCAGACAAAAAGTTTCAATTAATACTAATCAGTTGCAATAACTAGGTGAAAATTATTTAAAAGGCATTTTGTGGCAACAACAATCTAAAGAAACATAATAGCAAAGTATTATAGTTTAATAATTTTTTAATTAAAAAGTTTAATAACATTGTATAAAGTCATTTAGTAATTTATGTAATAATCACTTAAATGTAAATGCTTTGGTTGTTTTGTATTAAGAACAATCAATGAACATGATAGTTTTGATAAATTCTCTGCGGGTGTTTGAATTCAACCCTCACACACTTAAGAGTCAATGACTTCAGGCTTTTTGATGACCTTACTACTACCCTTTTTGTTTTTTCACTAACCAAATTGTTAATGATTTAACGCTTGATTGTCCAAACCTGATTATTATCTTTTCTGATCGCTCAGTATTGTTCCAAGTATGAAAGTTTCAATGCGGGTCAACAAAAAGAATGCGAAAAAAGGTGTTAGTGATATGGTGCGCACTGAAAATAGACAAGTATATTTTCGTGTTGACTAAGCAACCAGAAAAAGAGGTTTAAGTGCCAGATTGCTATCTTCATGCTGTCTATTAACATGTCAGCACAACAGCAACACTTAATTTCCAGTATTCACTATTCTGTGAACAAATCATGTTTATTTCATTTGGTGTGCTAATCATGTTTATTCTGATTTTAACAAATTATGTATAAATGTAATAATAGTGCTTCTCTATACAGAGAACATATTAATATTATTCCAAAGATCTTAAAATACAGTACAATACCTGTGTTGCTACATGTACTATATGAAGATTCTTATCAGTTCATATCAGAAACATGGAGTTAAAGTATAATGTAGAAATAATAAAGCTTTTTTGGCACCATGCAAGGATAGGCTAGGATAAGCAGGGATTAATTGGTCTTTATATGTAATCAAGGGGGATAATCGGGTAGACAACTCAGTAATCCTTGAGACAGTTTCTCAATCTGCTATTGTTTGTTGGCATGAATTAGTCATGATATCAATGGACTTATATCTATGGACAAGATTAGAAATAATAGAATTAATACCAGTATTTGTTCAATCAAATTGTGTGTCTTGAAATATATATTATGTGGAGCTATAATTATAATGCACATGTATTTTTGTTTTAGAGAAAGCTGCTGATTATGTTTGAAATAATACTTAACATATTAGTTGATTTGTCTTATTAAATTCTCATTGCAGTATAGCTATTTATTAAACATAAATTTGTTCCTTTACATGTGTTTGGTTTAGATTTGTTTATATGTGTGTATTACCCAAAATTACTCTTTGAATAAGACAGCAAAAATTACCAAAGTTTAATACCCCAAGGGTACATCCATTTGTGACTTACACTTAACCAATATCCTATGTAATTATAGATATATAAACACCAAAGTGTAAACAGATGACCTGGCTGTTTGATGTTGTCACATGACCTGTCATTATTTACACCTGCTCCAAGGTCACATGGCTGACTTCAAAGGGCCCCTAACCTTTAATGGGTTATTAATGATTTGTGTATTGGCACATGCATAATTAATGTGCATAATTTCTTTGTCTTTGTTTTCTTAAAAGCGACACCGAATTGTGTGATTATACAACTTGAATGACATGCAAGTAACTGCATCGGTGACATTAATAGAAAAAACTTGCCTTTCTATTCAAATGTAGCACTTTATTGTCACACTTAGCTTTCATATTGAACTGTTTGGAAAAGCAGAGTGACACTCTTCTTAGACAGGTTTTTATTTTTTTGCAAAGGGTAGGAGGCTTATTGTTTCTGACTGTTTGTCACTCAGTCAGTCAGTATGTAACTGGGTCATGCAGCACTTTTTGGTTCCCCTCTCTAACTCGACAACTCATCGTCGAATCAACACTATACCTTCCAAAATGTTAAGAAACATAAAATGGAGACCTTATTCAATCACCACCCATATGCCACCAGGCATATTGGAGTTATGGCCCTTGAATGATTCCTTTCTTTTTAGTAACATAAATTTTGTCTGAGCAATTATTTTAAAACTAAAAGATTCATGTGCTTGAAACTTAATAGGTAGGTAGATTTCATTGAGGAGATCTGCAGTGCACAAAAAACATAACTCTTGCCCCATTATTTTTAAAGTTATTTGCCCTTTCTTAATGTTTTGTCATTAGGTTTAAAATAATACATGCACATTATAACTGTTCACCCAATACTCCAAATGCATTTAGAATGGGGAACCAGTCCACAATCAGCACATTTCTTTTCTCCTTTTTAGCGGGGGGGGGGGGCATTTTTAGCAGCTTAAGATCCTTTTTTGGCATTATTGACTTCAAGCAAAAAATTCGCTATTATTTCATATGGCAAAAAAATTTCTGGAAGGTCTGTTTAATGAAACAAAAAAATATATTTGTTATAGGGACAACTGCTCGAAAACAGCAGCAAAGAAAATATCAATTCAAAATCAGGTTTAGAGTCCAGTTTGTATAAAATGCACTACATTTCAAGAAAAAATAATCATAATAACACAATATACTGAATTCAAATGTATGCAGCAATTCCTGATTAGATCTTCTCTAAAAAGAGAAATGCTGGTCCCAAAGGTGTCATTGTAAAGGTTCATTTTCAGATTAACAAACATCAAATGAGAAATGATAGATGATAATGATTTCTAATTGTTTTGATTTTTTCAAATACAACACTGATACTGGGTGAAAAGGTTCATAACATTTTTCAAAGAAAACCGGTTCTTAAAATCATTTATCAAGCAGTTACAGTCCTTGGATAATTGAATTCTTTAATGTTTATCCTTCAGTTATCTTACAAATCTCACAAATCATTTCTCATCCATAGATTTTCACAAACTAATTTATGTGATAAGAGATTACTCAACAAAATGAAAATACTTTTACATCCAAAGAACTAAAGCAACAATCAAACTGCAAGATTAATATTTTATCATGTTAAATAAACACTTAAGAATGCTGACACTAGAATCAAGAATGCTTTGCTAATTCTGCAATTCAAATCTGCAACATATTGAAAGGTTTTGTTTAATTTATTTTGCAAGCAAGTGATAAGTGATACAGGTAGAGGAAGAATTCATATTTGGTGTCAATTCAATTGTAACACTCCCAATGTGACTGATATAGAACAAAATACCTTGTAATGAACGAGTAAAATTAAAAAATACAAACATTCAAAATTTACACACAAAAGATTGAGTATTAATAAAATGCCTATTAAATTTATAAATAAAACAATCCAGTTGTGTATTACTATCCCCTGTATTTGTACATGTGTAATAATGAATCATCAATATTAATGATACGTGTTGTGTCACTTTAAATGATGACAATCTTCTTTGATGCAATCAATGCTGTCACTTGTCAACATGTTACCTAGTGACATGTGCAACATTTGTGGAAAAACAGGACATCCCAGAAAGATGGCATCACAGGCAGTTGGAAGGATGAACATGACATTGCGCTCAGACCTTGATGGGATCTGTGGACACTGGTAAATGTCAGCGCTTTATTGAATCAGCAATTAAAATGAATAATTTACAAACAGACAGAGATCCATTTCATTAACCAGTACCCTAGGCTTTATTATGGAGCAATAAAATGCATAAACCAGTAAAGTTAAAAGCATTGATGGAAATCTCCCTGGGCATGGTGCACAGAAAAGATGGCACGATAAGACAATAATGAAAGGTTAAATTCCACTAAAATTTGAACAAATATGTGTGCTTCCTTTGTGTGTTTCGTAAATGACCGGCGTGTGACATTCTGCTTGGTATTGTCTTGATGCCCTTTAATTTTGGCTCTATTTAATACTAAAATAATTTTATAATTTAATAATGATGTTATAATCATACATGTGCATGAAGGGACATTAATGAAATACACTTTTGTTATATGTGTATGATTCTTATAAATTTTCTATGGAATAAATTGAGGGGAAAAAAACATGATAATTTTACAAAACTTTATATCTTTTTTAAATATTTATCACTTTTATCACTTCAATAGCTGATCACCTGTTTACCAACCTTTACTTTTTTATTATTTCCCTAAGCCGAGGGAATGAAAAACAAAAATCATGCATATCTCAGTAAGGGGTCCTGGCATATTGATAGTAAAAATTAATCATATCAAAATTGATATAAGAGACTATGGGATTTAAAACCATGTTCATCAATAAAACTACACCATGACTTGAGTAGTTTACGTTTATATCCCTGTATGACCCATCAAAAAACCTGCCCTATCACACGGATTCACAAACCAAATAGTTCTTGCTATGTGATGATATGCCTTATGTGGAACGTCAATCAGTATCAAAGAACAGTGTTGATATTTTTTGTTCATCATATTTATGAAACCTCAATTCTAAAAGCAGGACTTGTTATTGAGGCTTTAGATATTAAGCATATCTTAAGGAAATATAATTGCCTTGATGCTTTTTAATACCAGGAAAAAACAATTATGGTTTTAATGAAGTTTCATCCATATTGGTAAATATTAAATCAAAATTGGTACTAAAAACCAATACATGTTTAATACTTACATTATCTTATATGTTAATGAGATGAAATATCATTACCTTTTTTGTCAATTATTTAATCCAAAAGTGTCCGATTAATGATACTGGTTTCACAATGTCCCATGAATAAGTCACTGACTGTGCATGTAACTAAATGAAACCCTAATTGTCAGCAATGATTTAATAAACCCAGGCAAGACCGCTATCTATGTTGGTTAACAAGTGGCCAGATCCTATCTACTACAATGGAGAACCAATGAATGCCATGTTGCGTTGAGATCCACCCAGACTCACTGGGACAGATTATGATCTCTACACCAGTCACTATCACTGAATCTGTGCTAGCAATGACATGACTTGGCCCAAGGAATGCATGTGTCAAAGAACATTGGACTGTTAGTCACTCCTCATAATGTTTTTGCTGATTATTTCTGAAAAAAAAATTAAAATAACTTTTTCTTATTTTAATTTTTAGAACTATGCCTTGTGTTGATTATTATTATCTTGCAATTATAATGACGTTCAAGTTCCTTGCATTTTATTTAAGTATAATCTGTATTTTACCAAACAGATTATTTTGTCCATAACTATACCTCATACGGAAAGTAACATACATGAAATTCAGACAATTCTGAAAGTGAATTCTTCAACACAAACATAAATATTCATGATTTCATATTCATTATACTCAATGCTTAGGTGATTGTCAGCCAATAAAAAATGCATACAGTCGTTAAAACAATTTGCATAAGTAAATTGGTTTATGGATTGCCGTAACTATTTTCTACCGATGATCATCTTACCCTCTTGACAAGCTGGGAATTATATTATAATAAAGATGCATGCTAAGTTCTATGTGGGCTTTTCAATTATGGCATGTGTGCATCCAAAAAGTTGTTACTGTATTTCATATTCTTGTTTTTAACTCTGATAATGCACAGATAATGCTCTGTTTATGATAGCAAAAAGGTCAATAAAAGCTTCAACATGAAAATTATCAAAGTTATTTCCCAAAAGGTGACAACATTTGTTCAAAATTATGAGAAACTTTGATCAGCATGTTCAGTGGGAGAAGCTAATCCCCTCTCACCCCTCCCTAGCTGCATGGAAATAAAACAAATATTAATGCAATCATCATCATGTGTTTACTGATGATTACCGCTGATTGCAATCAAAGCCCAGCGTTTGCCTGAAGAGATAGGAGGCTGATAAAGACAAGTGACACTCTAGATAAGTCAATTAAGTGAAAACAATCAGGCAAGATATCTATCTGGACCACTTTTTTGTCACTCGTAACATGTTGCTCTAATTTGACAGATTGCTGTGATTTCAATATTAATCAGGACCAGTGACATTAAATGTTGATAATGTTATTAGCAATTAAAGTGATTGTGGGTGTGTTTTTTATTGATTCCATTTGTTGCAAACATCAATTTTGTAATATTGTCAATATTTCTTTAGCAAATGTTGTTATATATTGCCATATAAAAGCTATTGATGGTAACAATTGTATATGATGTGTTGTAATATGCATATATTGCTTGTAAACTCTGTACGGTGTAGAGCGGGATGCACTCGACCCACTCACACCTATTCACGAGGTAAATAAAATGTATTGAACGTGGAAAAAAATGTCATTACAATAAGAAGTAAAGTCATTGTCCATCCAATATTCATAAACAAATGCCAAGGTTGTACTAGCTTTAGCCTTCATGGAGGTTTTCATGTTATACATAAAGCTACAGATTATAGAATATTGAATAATATCACATCATTAATTTGTCTTACAATATTTACCACAAAAACTTTGGTGCATGATCGGTCTTAAATTTAAATGATGCTAATCAAACAGCATAGACAACCAGGGTAACTGATATTGACCAATCTATATCGCCAGCTTGTCGGTCATTTAGGAATTAACACTGATAACAAGGAAAGCCCCTTGCCTTTATTCAGTAGCGAAAGCATGGACCCAAGATAAGAACGGATAAATATTTAGACAATATTGAGTAACTGTCACTGATACACTATATTCTGACTGGGTTGGCTAATTTAGAGGATGCTAAGCTGAATAATGCAGATAATTCGATAGCCCAAGAGTCTCATGTCGCATTGTTGGGAGGCCAATAAAAAGTATTCCAGTCATGGGTGACACCTGAATAACAACTGGACATGTGATTAGAAGGTGTAATAAGTATTATGTACCTGCTGGGATGGAACCGTTGTTTGGTAACATGGAACATAGAGGCAGAACAGTTGTCTACTTATATGACTACCACTAACTGTCTCTTAATTAAATGGGTGATTTCAATTCAATGAATTCAATTTATTCGATTTGGTAGATTTGTGATCACAATTTTCTGTTAAAAATAGTAACAAATTTGCCTTTATTTATGACTAATTTTCTATAATTAAACCGGAGATGTCAAGTCAATAATTCAATTGGTGAGGTTTGTGACAACAATTATCTGTAAAAAAAAATAAATTACAAACGTACCTTTATTTTTGGCTGACAGTCTAAAATATTGATTTTGCCCTTTTAAAAGCAATCAAGAGTCATTAACTGAATCATTGCTGTTTTGTGAATTTCTTTTGCAGATGAATGAAAAAAAAACATACAGTATCTAAGGTCATATGTTGAAATAAATTACCAGATTATGGATAACACGTTTTCTGAAATAGTCTGAGAAAGGTAAGATTGATCAAAGAAGTAAGCATACCTCCAACAGTGTGATACCCCCAGCACAGCCAGTGGTGCTCATCAGTCAGTCAGTCACAGAGACTCTGAAACAAAGACATAGAACTGTGATTGAACATAGACCTTTCTAATAAGAACATGTGGCCAACCAAACAAAGTCTTCCAGAAAAATCTGATACTGGTGATGCGTGCGCAAGATTCACTCGAAAAATTTGTTGTTTCGTTAAGTTGTTGTTGTTTTATTGTGAGGACCCCCAATTGGTTTTTATCCAATAAAGAATGGGGGATTTTAATCTCATTTGTCTACCAATGGGGAATTTTGAAACTTCTTTCATAAGTCTCTGCATTCAATGCACGATGGCTATATTGTCCTTGTATTAGAATACTTCCTTTACAGATAAAATTATAAAAATGTAACCGTAAGTGGGAATTCCTTGAATTTTCATGGGAGAAAACGCTGTATAAACAGAGGAAAAGGCTGAGCCTTATTTTGCTTTTAATATGACATCCATATAATTATGATGATGATTTTTACATTAACATAATATTTCAAAATGTGTTCATGACAGCAAATTTTTCATGAACTGTAAAATACTGAAATAGGTGAGTGTTTTTTCTTTACTTTTTAACTTACAGTTAAGATTAGCTAGACGCTGAAGCACATCAATCTTTGCTGACTGCTAACCAGCATCTGGTTGGAGCAATTAGTGCCAATCAAAGATCAATACAAATAAATAGATCAGGTATTCTGTAATTAATACTAGCTATCAGCAGCACCTGTTGCTCAATAACAATCTCTCATGGAGAGAATACAGATTTATAGGAATCTTGTCATTAGTTTGGATTCTAAATCATTCTTGGTACTTGATGTTGTATAATGCAGCGTTGAATGAAGTTTTGAATTTTTATGCAAATTATTTTACTTAGCTGTAAGCCATTTATACGATTTTGAGGGTTATTCCAATCATTCACTTTTAGTATTTGTTTGTTTCCTTTGTGAATACTATAATGTTACAAACAAAGATTCAACATCATAGGAGGCATGTCATGCGAAAATGGGTCCTATGCCATATGCAGCCAGAGTAGGTCCAGACCAGCCTGGACAGATGCACAGGCTGGTCTGTAGCTATGCTTGCTGCATATGGCAATTAACACCCATAGCTGCTTTAAGGTCCAGCTAATTATAATTCAAGCATGTATATAGTTAATAAAAGTGTATCACAAACTGAATTTTTATTCATAAATAATACAGTAAAACAATAAAAAAAATATTCAATTGATTTCATGGCTTAATGCTCTTGAACTCCGGAATATAAAAAAATGCAAATATTATATTCAGATCTAAATCTACAGTCATACTGATCATAAATTATTTTAAAATATGTTGTTTTACTATAGCTTTGCTTTGCTAAAAATGATAGTCTTTAATAATAAAAAAAATCAAGTGCAGCATATATATATAGTATCAAAACTATATTCTTCTAAATAAACAACAAATAGAAATTGATTTACCTTTATAAACAATTATCCATTTTAATACCATTTTTAAAGATTAAAAGTGTAATATATAAAAAAATGTTTTCCAAAAAATAGTTTGCTTTGCCCAAATTCCACTATGAAGTAAGCAGACACAATTTTCCTTGCATAATGGTGTCTTGTTTTTGTAGGTTTTATGCTTTAGTCAGAGATTATGAATACTAAAGTACCTATTATCAAAAACAATAAAATAAAACAAAAGAATTCATTTCAGTACATTTTAAATGGAGATTGAATTTCACTAAATTCTTGTTCAGTCACACTTTCGAACTTACTGTGTGGAACAAGTGATTGTCATCTGTTTTCAATGTTTGTTTTCATGCCGTATGACAACACCATCGAAAGATAAAAATAAAAAAGTTTAATCCAAAAGCTTCCTTCAGTTATGACGAGACAATGACTGCAAAAACAAAAACGAACAAACTTGTTCTTTTGTCTCCCAATCAAGCGCTCTAAGTGTTTGCTTAATTGAAACAAAAGGTAGGGTACAATGCAATCACTAGATGTTTCAGTGATAATGTTGGGTGAGTGATTTTAGCCATTTTTTGTGGAGAAATGAATGGTTTTACCCTAGGCGGGTCTAGATAGCCTATATATCAGCATACCTGATCAAACATGCTTTAAAGTCTTCACAACTCAGGCGAATATAATTAACTACCCACCACAAAAAATGATAAATATATACATGGTTGTTGCTCAGAAAGAAGAAAAAGACAATGATGATAGACAAAAAAATGTTTTATGCATCAGTGTACAAGGAAAAATACATTAAATTTAATGAAAAACATGTATTTAATGATATAACTTACAATATTATGATGAAAAAAGGATCTTTATTCAACAATCATGATTTTAGATCACAGTCTTGAAAACAAAATTCACTTTTCCTGCCCATAATTTTAATATTTTATCCAAGTTTTTATGTGTGGGTTACATTACACTTAGTCTGTATGTGTTGTTCCAGTATTATTTATAAAAACTGCTACAATAATTTAAAGGATTTTCGACAATATTTTCAGAATAACTCGTACAAAACTGCATGCACAGTGGCATAACAACCTTATATGAGACTGATACAGAAAAACCCCGATGTAAATTCAAAAACTGACACCAATTACTCTGATGCACACAATAAAGAAACTGAGTCTTAACAGAAACCGAACAAAAGACAAAGCTGCAGATGTCATGAATAACAGACCAAAGATGTTGACTTTTATTTCACAATAATCATTTTCCAATAAAAATTATTCCTCTTATCTGTAATTTGCAAGATAACTTCAATTCATCCATTTAAAAAGATTGAGATTTTATTATTATTTAATCATCTGGATCAATATAAGATTATTAGATGTGAATATAAGCCAAGAGGTCCCACAATACTCAAGGTTCTTGAAAGACAATTTTCATTGTTTCAGGTGGTGTGTGCGCGTGTGTGTGTGTGGGGGGGGGAGGTGTACACATTCACAAATGTAAATAAATGTTCTTGTTTGTTTTTTAAAGATAACTTAATCAAGACATTGCAAACTAATAATAAATAATTACAAGCTGTACATTTCAGTATTTAGACAACATGTGATAGTGACACCACTATTAAATAATTTTGACATTAAAATCTGAAAAAATCATCTGTTCAAAACATAACAAATGCTTTTTCTCCAAAAAGCAACTCATTAAGTTTCAATTACCTAATACAGAACAGCCCATAAATTGAATATTGCATTGAGATCAGAAAGTTGGCAAACATTGAAACTGAATACATCCTCTTTATTTAATTAAATAACTTCAATACATTGCTTCTGACAACATTTTTAAGATCTTCACTGAGTTCAAAGAAACACTTTTGAATAACATCTTCATGAATTTCTATATTTCCCAATTAAACAATAAATTTGAGACCTTTCTCCTTTGAAATCAATATCATTCAATGTTTCCCTCAATTAATATTGTAACACTGAAAATATCCATAATGTTATTTCAATCTTCACTCTTCAGATTTCAAGATGGGTCTGTCACAGGCATTATTATGAAATGGATATGGCCAGTGACCCTATTTTGGGATCATTGTCACTTTGAAAGGTACCTGTGACCAAATTTAATGGGAAACACTACCTCAATCTTAACCAATCATACCACTATTTTTGGCCATTGATAATTGTGCATTGACCACTTGTTAAACATCAGACCACTTGAATGTTATTTACTCTACATGACATATTTTAGTACAAGAAATTGTTAATACCTTGCTAAAATGGCATCAACATACCCCTGCCAAGAAACTGACTATTTGTTTCCATAATATTGACCACTATTTAAATAAATTAGGCACACATTATGGAAAATAAAACATGGAAAACCAAAAACAAAGCCAATTAGGTTTGCATAAAAAAGAAGGCCAGTCTGGATAATAAAAACAAACAACTTTTTTAACGGGTAGGTACAAATAACTGTATGAATTTAATATATGTTTCAGAGAGAGGGAAAGAAAAAGTTAAGTGCCAATAAATTTAAGGCTAATCATATTAATGAATTGAATATCAGGCACTATTAAAAAAACACAAGATATCTGGCCCATGTAAAATGTTTTCAAAAGACTCTGTCAATGCAATCTCTTGTTTTAAACAGGTATTTACATTAAAAGCAATTTTAAAAGATACATAATTCCTTTTTCTCACACTATCATAATTTTTACACAGTTAAGGATGCATATTCCAATTAATTGAGATTAATTTAAGACCACTAATGTAAAGACAGTCTACATTGTCTGATGAATATACAGAGTCTAACTGGAAGCTCTCGTTAAGCAAGCCAGCAGCACACTAGCCTGCTTTCTCAATAAATCTTTCAACATAAACTTGCAGTAAATATTGGTGAAATACTATTTCTTTGTTAGAAGAAATAGAGGGTCAAAGTGGAAAATTGCACAAGGACCATAATTCTGTCAAAATTGGTAGCAGCTAAAATTCCAGAGGAGTTCAGACAATACAAACTGCTTAATACAATAAGGTCTCATATTTTAAACGATTTGACGCTCAATTACAAAACCATAGGCTGTTGAGGCATGGGACTTTCAGTTAAATAGTTAAATGAAAGTTCATGCACTTTTTTTAATCATATTTATTTTTCTTGATTATAAATAATCAATATATCATTGTCGCTACATAAGATAAATATATTGTCAGAGAAGTGGGACTATGTATTATCACATGCTATACCCTGTTTCCAATGTAATACAACCATTACATATTTTTTTTTATTACACATGTGTAATACAACATTTTTAAGCGTTTTCATTGGCTTAGTTTTCGTTTATTGACCAATCGCATTTTGTTATTTTGCTTTGAAAAAGCCGAGGAGTTCCAAATGACGTCAGGAAATGTAAACAATATTCGAGATTTATCATTATGTTTGCGTAAATATTTATTTAATTTGCTCATTTAAAAGCATGTGATAAAAAAGATCTGACACTCGTTGTCATATCATACCATATTTTATTAAACTCGTCCAGGAAATTCTATAGTAAGCTCGCAAAAGGCTCGCTTACTAACAAAATTCCTGAACTCTTTTAATAAAGTATGGTATGATATGACAACTCGTGCCAGATCCTATATTTATTTGATTTAGGCCTTTATTTCAAGGCAATACCATAAATATGTTCTTCAACAGACACAACTGTTCCACTGGATTTTAGAATTTTTAGAAATATTATGGCTACACATAATTATTGTAAATCCCAAAGAAATACATATGGCATAAAATGTCTAACAGGTTTTGCCAAAATTGTGATTGACAATGCTCTTTTATTTTCTGCAAATTAAATTTTATGACTATGGCCCATAAAAAGGAAAGAGACCCCAACGGTCACTGATAATAATTACTGCAATTAACAAACCACCATGCCTTTCTATTTGAATGGTCTATTTGTATGGGCGAGTGTTCTAGCAATTTATTCAGCCAAGGACAGAAACAATTACCAATGAATGCCTGGCATGCAGCTTCCCACATGGTGCTGGGTCCAAGAGCAACTAAATATCACCATTTAAGTGCCGTTTTATTGTTGTTCATGCCAAAACAACAGCGATAGCCGCATGTCTGATTGAAACAAGGTAGCACATTTAGTACCTCATAAAACTGGTATCAGCAAAAGTGAGATTTTGAGTGGACTGAGTCGGTGAGTTACAAGGGTCAAATGACCCTCTGCAAGCCTTTGGGCTTATCAGTCAGAATCATATTGCAGTCATTTACGGGGATAGCTTGTTTGTATATGCTGTCCATGTTGGTGTGAAATACAAATCATGAGCAATAACGTGTCCTGATAGTACTGTAATATTAAGATACATTCATGGCAAAACAATATGCTCATCTGTACAGACAAATAATCCACATGTCAGAAACATTTTCTCTCTCAAATGTTGTTTGTGAATACTAAATATAATATCTTCATTGGCTACTAAACAACACTCAGAATTCTTCCAAAGAAAGAGTTGAACCCCAATAGAACAGCAAAAAAAGTATTGTTATGTAATAATAAGCATTCATTTACTTATGTTATTATTTTGTTTTGTACTTCTCTCTTACTAATCAAAGAACTGGCAGTACTGGTGTGACGATGCTTTTGAAGAGGATGGATATAAAACATCAATTTAAGTTTATCTATATCACCACAATTGTGTATGTTGATACGAACATTTGGGTACGATAAAAAATTTAGGTACGAAAATTTTGGGTATGAAAAAAAATTTGGTATGAAAAAAATTTGCGTACGAAACATTTTTGGTACGAAAAAAAGTTTAGGGGTACGGGGGAGTCGTACCCGTGGGTAACTTGGCCCAATGAGCGAAACTGGGAGGCGGGTCACATTCTTGTTCATTAAGTATGGCAATACCTTCATGATGATTCTCGAAAGTAGGTATGAGCACATAGCCGGACCATGTGAGCTCATTCGTATGAGCACTTGACTATCCGAGTTCGCCCACAAACATATGGATAAGTTAACTAATAGCGAAATGACCTTATACATAATGCTGAAATCTAACAATCGAACGAAATATCAAACATGGTATGTACACTTAGGTGGTTGTGTAATTTCTGTTAGAATATCGTATTCAATATGTAAATTTTAAATGATTGTGCCCGCACTTGAGTTTGTTGCCTTGTTTGAGTCTATACGCGCCTGTGTGTATTTGTGTTTTTCCAAGGTAATGAGTTACCTCCGCGCTGAGGCTGCATAATGTTGGGACCCGGAGTGTGTCCAGCACTCCTACCTAATAAGATTAGATTGACGACAGTTGGGACGAATTTTGAATGATAGCTGCAATTTCCAGCTATTTGTTTTGTACTGAAATACTTTTTAATTTTTTATATGGTCAAATGCTGCCGTGGGGGGGGGGGGATGAGATTATCCGGAAAAAAACACCTGTCTGGAATGGTGACCACAAAACAGACAAAATATAACATTGTGCCGGGAGCAGGAATCGAACCGGTGTCGTAAAGGTGAAAAAGCGAATGTCCTTACCTCTGTGCTAGCGGGACGGACAATTACGCCAAGAAATGTTGTTTTATCACGTTTGTGATCACGTAAAAAAGTTAATTTTACATGTTTTTATTCGCAATTTATTTCCTAAATCGAGAACAAATATCAAACAAAATAGAGAAAATATAGTTGTTTCATTGGTCCATAAAAATAAAATGGATGTAAAATTACTAATTTGAAATTAAAGTTCTGATACACTTATTGAATCTGTTTCCCCAGGATATGCTGTTCTATTAATATTTACCTTTATCAACACGAACGACAACTCTGCTAGGAGAATGTTATCAATGAAAATCAACGAGCAATCTCCTATGCAGTGGCGAATGCCAAGGGATGTAACTGAAAAATCGAGTTATTTCAATCGGACTGGCTCGGTCTTTTACATAGGTCGCCATTGTGAAGAATTTTTTTACTCGTTATCAAACCTTAGACAATGCTGTTCCAGCATCGTCAAAAATGTTGCTTTTAAAGCTTTTTTTAAGGGGGGTTAGGGGGGGGGGGGGGGGGGGGGGGTACTCAACCTGATATTTTTGAAAATAAACTGCAATTTTCTTCCTGTCATTAATTCTTCAGCTTTAGTATGTATCAAAACAACTAGCTATATTTCATAGCAGTGGTCATGCAACTTCTTTCAAAATAAAATACTTTTAATCATTTACAGAAAATTATTAACTATTTGTGAACAAAAATAACATTACATTTACTTGCACTTTTTAACTATAAAAACTCTGGCAGGATTTCATACACATTTTGCAAACGATTTATTTCAAAGCCATTTATAGAACTGCCATCGGCTATTAACTAATCACTACTGTAATATTTAAAACCATTCAGTCCTTTGACAGCAGTTCTTGTCATGTAAAAGCATGGAACTATATTGAACCCTGTTTGTGTCAAACAACACATTTGGAATAATACTTGTTATTACAGAAACACAATAAATGTATTTTATAACAAGAGCACCACATAACGCATGCCAACGCTCTGATTTTTTTTAGAGGTCACAGTGACCTTGACCTTTGACCTAGTGACCCCAAAATGGGTGTGGCCTGTAGAACTCATCAAGGTGCACCTACATATGAAGTTTCAAAGTTATAGGTGGAAGCACTTTGATTTAAGAGCAAATGTAAAGGTTTTAGCACGACGCAGACAGCAGACGTCGAGCTGGCTTAATGACAATACCCCGGGTTTGCTCCGAAAACATCAGAGCTAAAAATCAGCAACACTACATAAAAGTGTCATGATGTGAAGAAAATATCTTCTTCTTTTTTTAAATCATGATCTCATGTAAAACATACACTAATGTTTATGACATCAGGTGCAGTTGTGCCATGATGCGTACTATGTGTTTGCTGCACTGCAATTTTTGACATTCAATCATTCATTTGATCTGTGAAATATGTTTAAAAAGATATTCTCATCTTAATTGAAATAAATTTAGTGTATTTATCTTGTTAAGTATTTACTTAGAACAACTTTTTACTATAATTTTGGCTCTTTAAAATTCATACCAAAATATTGTCTAAAATTGGTAAAATATTTCTCCTTTAATATTGCACGGATATGATTACTAAGTACTCTAACCTCTTTGCTTGACAATAAAATAGCTTTATAAGAGTTTTTGTGGTTTGCCTTTCAACTGTAAATTGTGGGATCATTAGTGTAATGTTGCATGAAATGGACTAAAAGCTTTAACACATTCACAACAGCTTTGTCTATAATTCTTATCACCGAATCATAACAATAGCTAATATTTTGTAAAACAGTTAACACAAGTGCAGAAAGGCGTGACAAACCCAGCACAGTGTCCAATGACACACTGCAAGACGTAAGTGTTATGTTAAATTGATAGTAAAAAATATTGCAAGTAAAATATTTGAATCAAACATAGTAAAATATAACTATCAGTAGTATAAATATTTTGTATTACTTAACTTCTTTGGATTTAGATTCGATTTCTTTCATTTTTTTATGCACCAGATTCTATTTTAACAGAATAAATACAATTACATTATTATACTAAGAGGTCGAAATTGTTTAAGACAATGTTAAAAAGCGTTCCTTTCGCCCATAGGGATAAAGAAAGAATCTCCAGGATCCACATGGAAAATTTTAATGAAGTTCTTAAGGAAGCCAGGCTCAGTTAAAATATCTATTCACAGAAGGACCCATATGAAGTCTGGAGGTTGACTTTTCATAGTAATTCACTGTTAAACCAAGTCATATAATAAGAAGTGGAACTGAGAGGCTAGAGAAAACAATATTAAAGTGGAAACCAAAGGATATGCTACGCTTTTATGTGACATCTAAAGCATTAAAGGCCAGTTCAAACCTTTCAAGTACTGTATAGGATTCCAAAATAATTACCCATTTCTACACGCCATCCTTTAGTCTTAATCACAGAAAACCTATTGATTGTATTGAAACTTAAGGCTATGCTTAAGTTACTAAACAAGATCCTAAAACTGTACGCACATTTTCATGGTTCATCTATCTCTTGTGGTGTCTTCTATTACCTCATCAATGACAGACGCCACCCTGACACGCTGATAAAGAAACTCATTTTAAAGTCATTTTGATGCTAATCTTGCAATGCAATACATAATGAATTTCAACCACACTTCTTCTTTTCGGTACATTGTTTTAGTTAACTAGTATTTTGTTATTTAATTGTTAAAAGGCCCTTGTTCACTTTAATGTAACCTAATGGTGATGACTTTACTCCAGCATGAAAAGAAATCATGAGTAACTGGGTCGAGAGGTTGGCCGAGAGGTTGGTCCGTGAGTGAGGTGTCAAAAGATGTGGTAAAGATATCACAAAAGATATCCCTGATTTTAAAGATACGCTTGCCTTTGATTAACTATGAGTACTAACTTGAGTCATACTTTCTTGTTTACCTGGTTGACAGTCATGAAAAAAAACTAAATATTTATAAATATAACATCAGTTGTTATTAAGGTTAAGTTAAATACAAACAATTAAATTATAGGAAAGATGGCACAGAACATCTTAGGATGGATATGACTTTTTCAAACATGAATGTTCATTAAGCATGTGTACAATTAATACAAAACAAATTATTTTTACTTAAAAATGAACATACAAGTATGCATTCTTTTTTAAGTATTTTTCATGTTTGTCTTATATATTACTCAATTTAGTTTTCTCCCTTGCTTTTTTATTTGTTCTCTTTAATCATTGGGCAACAAAAACCAACACTAACTTAAACAAATAAACATTACAAAAAGAACAAATAAAAATCTATTATACAAAACATACAGGATACATAAGAGTTGTTTGTACATGTATAAGCAAATTAAGAAAACTGCCCTAGGTTTTACTGACAACCAACACCATAATGGCAAAACTCTATTAAAATACAGTCATCAAAGTAATCTTATACCAGTACAAGATATGTAGATTTTGTTACAAAAAACCCAGCCATTCTCAAAATCTATTATACTACTATACTATTGTTTTTTATTTCATTCCATTTCACATGTTCATAATTTGAAACAGCATTTATCATTTTAAAGTTACTATTAATTAAACATGTTATTGATGTTGTCAATCATTTACTTTTATGACTGATTGTTAAAAAAAAAGAATAACATTTTCTATATTAAAAAAAGTTGGGTGGTATTAGCAAAGATTTGTTTAATGATTTTTGTGTAAGCATACTTTTGTTTTTAATTCCAGATGTGATTCCGTTCTTTATTTTCCAAATAAACCATCATGATCAAAACACATTTCAATTATATGTTGCCATCTGAAAAATAAGTACTTT
Source organism: Dreissena polymorpha (assembly GCF_020536995.1). NCBI lineage: Eukaryota > Metazoa > Mollusca > Bivalvia > Myida > Dreissenidae > Dreissena > Dreissena polymorpha. The sequence goes on from NC_068358.1 coordinate 132,510,702, forward strand.
TATGCATACACGGCAAAAAAATCTTTGAAAACAAATATGTCCATCTTGATAATGTTCTTTATATTTTATCATCACAAAATGATTAAGTGGGGAACCTCATTGCAGTCAAAGATTGCTCTTAAATTGAAATGACACAGCAACTGAAAAGCAAATGTTAGCCAAACATTTTATTTCTGACAAAATTATAACACAGTAAAATAAATACCTCCATTTAATTTTAATAATCCACCTTCAAGAAGAAAATTCAGTTCCAAAACTGTTCACAAAAACCTTTTTCATAAGCCATATATTTAATTTTAAATGAAATATCCATCACATTTGTAAATTCATGCAGTGATATCGAAGAACAGGTGCTCATATAACAAAAATAAACACTTCCAAGTTGTCAAACTGGCATTCAAAACCTCCTCTAGAACTTTTAATGTCTGCCAAAACAGGTTATTCAAATTGTAATAAAATGTTTAATTATATTTTAAAATACGATCTTTATCAGTCAACTGTTACAGAATTGCAACTTGCTTCAACCGTTTACTTTGACAAGCTTCAGTAGACCTCAATTAATGAATGCCCGCCTCAATTAATCTGATATCTCTCTAATAACACAATAATCCAAAACAATTGCGACATTGTCCATTTGATTACATTTGACTTAATAATGATCATCGGTTAGACAGACTTTGTTCAATATACATTATGACAAAGTGCACAATCATGCTATCAGATGTAATTGGATTTAATTGAATGATATTCAGAAAGGTCTAAATAACAGTGATTGTCAAAAAATATGCACAATACAATTCTGTGCAAAACCTTTTTATGTTATGTATCAAATACTGCGCTTGTATGCAGCCATTTTTAATATATTATAGATTAATAGATTATACTTTGAATTTACATAAATGTGACACTGCTGATACTATAATAACAATTAGGATATGGAAATCTGCTGCAATCATATTACTATGGAAACCTGTGACAAGTGTCTGAATTAAAGTCGCAAGCTTTAAGCATAAAAGAAGCCATGACTCATTTGCACAAGTATAATATGAATGAAGTATTAAATTATATTACTACAATTGTCATAATTCAGTGATAGGCAATGCACCACGAACAGGTGTTTTTATCCTTGATGGTAAGGTGCAATATTTTGTTACTTGGCTGTGCTTGATTCTTTATCGGAAAATCAAAATCTAATAGATTAATTTGATCTTTATCTCTTGTGATCAAAAATAAACACTGTTTGACAAACATGAATCAAGATTACACCTTATCATACTAAAGACATGATTTTATCGGTGTAATATCCGGTGATCCTGAAAAATTGTAGCATTTGCAAGAACAAAACATAGCAGAAAATCTGACTGACGGATTTGCATAGATTAGCAAAAAGGGGTCACAAAGATTTTAGGTGGAGTTTAATGACTTATAATAGACTTAAACGGATCTCGCAAAATCTGACCGTATTATTTTTATATCTTGCGTCAATCAAAACTAGAATATCAAATGAAATTCTTCCATGCTTCAATATCACCATGAACACAAAATCATAATATCATTTCATGTGAATATCTTAATTCCAACAATTTAATAGTTTGCCTTTATTAGCCAACATGAATTTATTAGAATTCTGAAGAAAAAGAAATGCATACATTTTTTTCTTAAGTAAATATGTATAAAACAAGGGCTGTTTGTAAAACATGCATGACCCCCATATGGGCTGTCCGTTATAGTGGCAGCCATTGTGTGAATACGATTTTTGTCACTGTGACCTTGACCTTTGACCTAGTGACCTGAAAATCAATAGGGGTCATCTGCGGGTCACGATCAATGTACCTTTGAAGTGTCATGATCCTAGGCAAAAGCGTTCTTGAGTTATCATCCGAACATCATTTTACTATTTCGGGTCACCGTGACCTTGACCTTTGACCTTGTGACCTCAAAATCAAGAGGGGTCATCTGCAAGTCATGATCAATCTACCTATGAAGTTTCATGATCCTAGGCGTATGCGTTCTTGAGTTATCATCCGAAAACCATTTTACTATTTCGGGTCACCGTGACCTTGACCTTTGACCTAGAGACCTCAAAATCAATAGGGGTCATCTGCAAGTCATGATCAATCTACCCATGAAGTTTCATGATCCTAGGCCCAAGCGTTCTTGAGTTATCGTCTGACAACCACCTGGTGGACGGACCGACCGACAGACCGACATGAGCAAAGCAATATACACCCTCTTCTTCGAAGGGGGGCATAAAAAACAGTAATAAGAGTTAATTACGTCAATTAATACCTGAGCAATAATATGAAGTATCCTCCAAAATAATCATAAAGCATATAACAATATAGCTTTTCTTGTAATAAAATTCATTAATTTCATTTGGTCAGTGAGAAGAACGGACACTGTCAATACAAAAGTGACGACAAATGGATATTCTTGCATATGACCTGACCACGACAAATGGATATTCTTGCATATGACCTGACCTTTGATAATTATTTGCATAATATTGAACTGTGACTAATGAAATAACAGCCTCATTAGCACGTGCCCTTTGTAATAATGTGATGTTCCTATTATGCAAATTTATGCAAATAGACTTTTTAATTGAATTGCAACATCAGGAGATTCACTCAGTTAATAGCTCAACTTGCTTTAGGCTGCATGATACAATTTTGGGCGTAATGTCTGATTGACTTTACTATTAGTTCATTTAGAAGAAGATTGGCAGCCTGTGGGCCTGAAAGGAACCGTTTAATGAGTTTGAACCGATTGGGTAACTGATCCCTTTATGTATTTATTGAATTAATTACTTTAAACAAAGGCTATGACAGTGTTCTACAAAGACCCCTTTTTGTGTCCTGAAATGTCTTTGGCTGCACATAACGGAAAGACCTTGAGTATTAATTAATTTCTTTATTTCATGCTAAAAGGTTTTATTTTCATTTTGAATTCAGATTTGCTAATCATTTACATTACGATAAAATATTAATTACAAGTTGCCATAATTTTTGTTAAATTTCCTTGTGGATCACTGTAAATAATATTGTTTGCATTTGTTTTATGAAAGAAAAAAATCACCTGATAAAATAACTTTTTTAGATCTTTCTTTTTTCATCCATGCATTTAACCAGATGTAATTAATCGTTTTTTTTCTTTTCTTTTTTGTCTCTTTCAATAACAGATGTACAAATTAAGTTTGCACAAGAAAATGTCCTTACGTAGTCAATGTTAACTTGGCATTTCTCTGCAAACAAATGTGTGTCTGTAAATGTAATTGACAAAATATACAATTGTCTGCCTGAATAAGGTTTTGCCATCCACACAAAATCAACATAGAAAATTGTAGCTATGAGAATTGCATAACAAAGGCACATGCAAATAAAAAGCAGTCTTTATCAAAACATTTTCATTATTGAAGCTTCTTTCTATAAAGCCATATAAAACAGTTGTTCCTCCCAGTTTCTATTCTTACAATGTTTATTTTATTCCTGTTAGATCAATAATAAATAACTCTTCATTCAAATCATTGAAATAAAGTTCACAGTTTTTTGTAACGTTCAAATAATATTATCTTGTGAATCAATATATGCAGCTCTAAGGGTGTACTTGTGCAATTAGATATACTGTCACGCTTTATTTAATATTACTCAATGACATACATTTTCCTTTCTATCTATTTGTATATTCACATTTAAGTTTCCATTACAAAAAATACTGTTAGATAGTTCCAATCGGTTGTTATCAAAGCACTGACATCTATTATACTAAATCAAATTGAACAAATCGACCATTGATTCAGTTAATATTGAAATTATTAGTATTGTTTTGAGCATGCTGTGCTTTGAGAAAAAGTAACATTTAGCTGCACATATTAACCCTTTCAGTGCTGGAACCGAATTTTGAAGGCCTTTGCAAACAGTTTGGATCCAGATGAGACGCCACAGAACGTGGCGTCTCATCAGGATCCTAACTGTTTGCTATTCTTATAGTATTCTTTGAAATAAATCGAAGAGAATGCTAATTTTAGAAATTCAGCAGACAACATTTTAGCAGATGACAAATTTCCCAGCATGCAAAGGGTTTAATGTTGATTCATGTGGTACATGTACAAACAGATACATAACGCTTCCCATTATTTGGTGTCTAACCATTGCATCACATTCTAGCATATTTTTTTCTCAATTCAAAGTGGAATTAAAAGAAAATGATAATTAACAATGATAAATATTTCAAAACATGCAATTTTCTTGCTTTTTAGTGGTTATATATTACTATTTTAATTGACTAGACTTGAATAATTGTGGGAGCATCATTTTATCGGTTCAATTAATGAGCAATTTCACGCTCAGTTTATGAAATATCACTCAACAACCATTTAATATGTTGTCTAAAATTGAAGAGAAATTATGGAACACCTTTTTTTAATGCATTTAAAGAATTAGTACTAACATGGCTGAATCACAATCATTGTGCATTTCAAACTTCTTAATATACTCTTATATAGTGAAATGTATATTCATAGAAAATTAAATGACTAATAATGATATACCATCTGGAGTATTAAATGTTCTGATCAGTATAATGGACAAGATAAAAACACACGTGCAATGCATTACAATAGTAACTTGATCCCATAAAAATGAAACAAAAGTATTTGTTTTCTTCAAGCATCTGAGTGAATCCGAATAAAATATTCAAACTTGTAGACACACTTTAGACCATTTTTATATTTGCGCTATGATGCATCATCATAAAAGTTATTGCTCAAATTATGAACTCTACGCACCATTTGAGATGATAGCAATCTGAAATTATGGCCTTTTATTGCCAAAATACTATGGTGATGATGAGTTTCGCAGGCTTTTGACGATGTCATTAGAGTCATAACAGTATAATTGAGTGTATAAAATCTATCATAGTGCCTTATGAAGACATCATTGAGGAAATTTTGCTTGCTAACATCCCGTAGCACCAGTGCTTACCCAAAATTGCAAAAAATTAATGATGTATCGGTTGAACTGTTTGCATAGAGTATTACCAAATACAAAGGTTTCAAAGTTTGAAAACTCACTCAATAACAAATTGCTAAATTTTACAAAAACTTATTTGGCGTGAGTTGTATATTTTAATAAACTGTTTTAATAACAAACGCAACAACTGCATTCTATTTTTTAACATCTATTATCTTACTGTTTAATACATAAAAAATAAAACAAAATAATAATTCATCAATAAACAAACTCCTTAACATAGGTATTATAAATTTTTCTACTAATTATAATATAAATTATTATAATAATTTAAATAATCAAATGTAATAAAATATTAAAATAATTTTACTTTAATACTTATAATTATGATCATAATAATAATAATTATTATTATTTTTACATACATTTAATAATAATAATAATTACTATTATTTCTTTTGTTGCTTATAACATTCATTAATTCTTTAAAACATGAATTCTTACCTTTATTGAAGTATCTCCAGCATCATTACCCAAAAGTATGGCTGTTACATGCACACAATATTAACATATATTACACAATAAAGTTCAGTCCCGCAATTCAGTCACAGTTTTACTAAATGCATCAACTGAATTCAGTCCAGATGAATGCAAAACAAATTAAAGACAGACAAGCCAAATACAAACAAATGATTTAATGAAAATTAGAATTGCTTATTCATGTATAGATACCCGGCACAAGCCTATCACTGACAGCATTCACTATCTGTGAGTTCACGCTACAGTGAGAAGACTGATCATACAGACTCCGCCCCCTGAGTTAAGTTCAGTGTATCATATGGGCAGATGATGAATTCTGATTGGCTTGCAGGCTGGCTGCTGAGTCTGGATCAATACATGAGAAGAGTTATCCTAGACCATCAGGAAGAACCACAGAATTGATTTAAATAGTTGCAAATAACTATTTTGTCTTCTGAAAAAAAGCCTTTCAGAAAAAAATACTATTGTTATATTGTTATGTGAAAATGTTAAGCAAAAAACACAATTGAAATGATAAACAAACAGTAAATGATGTTGAAATATATACTTCAAATTATGTCAGATTTTAATATGGCAGATATCATAAAAATATCCAATTCCTAAAACTCGGACAACTGCCCAAACCAATCATATATTTTTGGATTAACATGTTCTTGCATCGAATGCAGCACTGAAAAATGAAGTTCACAACATTGAACATCAATAATAAAGAGGCAAATTATAACACAATCCTATATCCTTGTGCCAGTTTACCTATCCAGTAATAGAAATATCAAATTATAACAAATATCTTAAAAACTTTAATGATATTTAAATGACAGGGCTAAGTATAGCTTTTAAAATATGAGATACAAATCAGTTTGAAACGCTTTTTACCGTGACATTATTACATTTATAACCAAATGTTACGCAGATGCATTTGATTTATAATGAATTATTTAAATTTGTCAAGTCGCTTCGGAAAGTTACATCAGGTATTAACGAATTGTATGCCTGAGCAACTATGTCTGTTTTGTAGATTACAATTTAATGTGTTTCTAATGTTAAACCATGCAATTTATGTTAGCTATCCATGTTCAGGTATAAAAGCGTAACAAATGTGTTTCCACCCACTGTTTTTGCAATAAAATGTAAAGGAATACATTGATTTATATCCTTAACGTATGCAAAAAGGATTTTAAATCATAAATGACAGAGGTCGGTGAGGAACACTGCATTTATTTTTGTTGGCAGACACAAAGGATAATATGTAAAAGTAAAAACCTGCCTACTTTTCAACAGCTTTTTCCCATAATGCATGGGCCACAAATGACTTGTTATAAAATATAATGTCCTTGCTCCTGTCATATAAAAATCTTACAACAATCTAAAGTTACAGCTCAATTAAAAGTTACAGCTCAATTTTGTAGGTGAGAAAAGAAATAATATTTATGGTTATTTATTATGAAATCAACCACGTTATCAGCATCTGATGATAAAAAGAAAAACTTAAGCAATGAATACTATTTCGTAGTAAAAATGATGACAAAATGCATCAACATATAAAACACTATAACTTATATAGAAACCATATATTAATGTGATGATAGTAAAAATTGATCCAGGAAATTTGATAATAATGCAAACAAATTCTACCAAAATGGCAAAGTTCGTCAGGAAAAAAAATCCATGGACTAATAGCTTTTAAAACAGTAAGGACAGGAAACATACATTGTATAATAATCTGGCCTATAAGTATGATTTATTGCAATAATTAAAGTCCATGTGGATTGCTCACTGGTTTGTGAAATCAGGATCACATTTGTTGCTCAAATTATTTTGAACCAAGTTGACAGCTCCTATATAGTTGTCACTTTTGGGGTTTCATCAAACTTTTATTCTCTCAGATGGAAACGCAGATAAAACTCATAAAGATCTTATTGCCAGTAATAAATTAGAATTATTGTTATTTTCATAAATGTCCAGTGAGTGAAAGAAATCACCCATTTATAGTAATATATATTAAGACATGTGTCCATTGCATGGGCACAGATGCCCCCATATTCCAAAACTTTTGCGGAAATTACGACGATGACTGGTAAGGATGGGTGCGCAAGTGTAGGTTCTCTGTTTCGATCGATTTATTTACTTAATGATTCTTAATTATTGCTGTTTGCAAGTGTAGGTTCTCTGTTTCGATCGATTTATTTACTTAATGATTCTTAATTATTGCTGTTCGCAAGTGTAGGTTCTCTGTTTCTATCGATTTATTTACTTAATGATTCTTAATTATTGCTGTCGCAAGTGTAGGTTCTCTGTTTCTATCGATTTACTTACTTAATGATTCTTAATTATTGCTGTTCGCAAGTGTAGGTTCTCTGTTTCTATCGATTTACTTACTTAATGATTCTTAATTATTGCTTCCAACACAGGTCCCGATTGCCTGTGTTTGTGCCTGTCTGGTTACCATTGTCTTCATTTCTCGTTCTCTCCCTACATGTATATCTGCTGTCCTAACTTTATGGCGGTGACACTCGTCGATGAATTCACCTGCAGCCGCCATCTTAGTGTGAATATGGTGCCGAGGTGTATAACTCAAAACGATTTGAAAATAAATCAATACATAAATAACAACTACGAAAAAAGAATGAGAATTTAATAATAATTGATAAAAACACAGATTATGAGTTTGTTTCGGTTTTTCTAAAGTTATTGTCAGATCTATTTCGTTTCCGTAGAGGTAGCTTATGTCGTCCGTTTGTAATCTCAAATTTGATTGGCTGACGGGTTCAAGGGCTTATTCTAAACATAAATGCTAGTAAAGCAGGATTTTTCTGCTGCAGCAAAAAAAAATGCTGCTCGGGCAGGAATTTTGCTGGTCAAGCAGCATCTACATACCCTAGCATTTAAATGCTGCTCGAGCAGCATTTTTCTGCTGTAGCAGAAGTTAAAGTTTTGACCCCTTTGGTGCGCGATATATATTTTTTTTTAATTTGTTGCCATTGCAGGAACAAAATGAAATGACGTTCATAATCTCCATATTGCCATCTATCCATGTTTCAAGCTTCATGAAACAAGGGCTGTTTGTAAAACATGCATGCCCCCCATATGGGCTGTCCGTTGTAGTGGCAGCCATTGTGTGAATACGTTTTTTGTCACTGTGACCTTGACCTTTGACCTAGTGACCTGAAAATCAATAGGGGTCTGCGAGTCATGATCAATGTATATATGAAGTTTCATGATCCTAGGCATATGCGTTCTTGAGTTATCATCTGAAAACCATTTTACTATTTCGGGTCACCATGACCTTGACCTTTGACCTAGTGACCTCAAAATCAATAGGGGTCATCTGCAAGTCATGATCTATCTAACGATGAAGTTTCATGATCCTAGGAGTATGCGTTCTTGAGTTATCATCCTGAAACCATTTTACTATTTAGGGTCACCGTGACCTTGACTTTTGACCTTGTGACCTCAAAATCAATAGGGGTCATCTGCGAGTCATGATCAATCTACCTATGAAGTTTCATGATCCTAGGCGTTTGCGTTCTTGAGTTATCATCTGAAAATCATTTTACTATTTCGGGTCACCGTGACCTTGACCTTTGACCTTGTGACCTCAAAATCCATAGGGGTTATCTGCGAGTCATGATCAATCTACCTATGAATTTTCATGATCCTAGGCGTATGCGTTCTTGAGTTATCATCCGAAAACCATTTAACTATTTCGGGTCACCGTGACCTTGACCTTTGACCTAGTGACCTCAAAATTAATAGGGGTCATCTGCGAGTCATGATCTATCTAACGTTGATGTTTCATGATCCTAGGCATATGCGTTCTTGAGTTATCATCTGGAAACCATTTTACTATTTAGGGTCACCTTGACCTTTGACCTAGTGACCTGAAAATCAATAGGGGTCATCTGCAAGTCATGATCAATCTACCTATGAAGTTTTATGATCCTAGGCGTATGCGTACTTGAGTTATCATCCAAAAACCATTTTACTATTTCGGGTCACCGTGACCTTGACCTTTGACCTAGTGACCTCAAAATCAATAGGGGTCATCTGCGAGTCAAGATCAATGTACCTATGAAGTTTCATGATCCTAGGCCCAAGCGTTCTTGAGTTATTATCTGACAACCACCTGGTGGACGGACCGACAGACCGACCGACAGACCAACCGACAGACCGACCGACATGAGCAAAGCAATATACCCCCTCTTCTTCGAAGGGGGGCATAAAAATATGAAGAAATTTTAAAGTTATCGCAGGAACCAGAATAGTGTGACAGACAGACTGACTGACTGACGGAGTGCAAACCATAAGTCCCCTTTCGTTTCACTGGTAGGGGACACAAATTCACTGCTACTAATGAAAAACATAATAGCTTGCATATTCACTATCACTACAACCATGACTTCTTACTTCATTGCTATTACCTCTATAAACATTGTGTTTTCCATCTCTGCTGTTATATCAGCATTTTAATGTTTCTGCACATCTTCTACTGAAGTCCGAAGCATTATACACCTTTTTAAGAGTATATATATTAATTATAAGTTCTATATCAGATGTTGTGTTGATGTTCTACATTTATTTTGTATTTTAATTTTTAAACAGTCTTTAAAATAAAATTAAAGGTAGAAAGAAGTAATAAAAGCATTGTTTTTAAATTAATATCAAATATTGCTGTAATTAAAAAGGGCTAGGGATACCAAGCTGGTGTCACTCCGGTGGATTTTCCCCACCCACCTCTCCTGCTCAGCACCATGTTTAAATCAGGGCTGTTTACAAACATACACATTTTCCCATCAAATCTGTTTGAAATCAGTATCATTATTTCTGATCACTGTTTGGTCCCTTGTGGGACTTGGTGACTCTTCAGAAGCCCCTAATGTAGCAGGCATCAAACAATCATCTTACTGCAATCTAGATGCTTCAACAGGTGTTCAAAACTTGGGACCCATTATTTCGGAGGAAAAAATGGACCCTAAACTCTGGAGGGAAACCCTTGGCATGCAGCTAATTTTGACGCTGGTCGCTGCAGAGATCAATAGTGAAAAATATTGATATAGAAAACAAAACTAAATTTGAGCGTATTTATTCATTTGAGCATGTTAATTAAACATAAACTCAAATTGATTTGTAAGTGACATTCTCACAAATTAGAGTGCAAAATTGCATTCTGTGCATGCACAAAGGGGTGTCTGACAGAAAAAATTGGGCAAGTAATGTAGCATTTTTTAGAAAACAATACATTAATAGTTCATGCATTTATCTCAAGTATCAGGAGTTAAAATTTCAGTATTTTTGAAAAATACAAAGCATTGAAATGGGTATCTTCTTAATTAGCTCATTGGCTAATCCCACAGTATTTATTTAGCAGGTTAAGGGTTTATATTTGGTTAGAGATACCAGCATTCTCATCCACAGCATCCCATTTAAGAGTAGTAATTCACAGATACTGTCATCGGCTGGTGGCCATTTCACAGCCATATGTCAACTGAAGATGGTAGCTGGCGCTAATCAAACATGGGCCAAACAAATGTTACCCAACCTACACTGTTTGTTCACAAGAAAAGGTTTGTACAAAAGCAAATATGAACCTCAAACATACTTCGCCTTCAGTTTATAGAAGCAGAGGAAGCCATTATCCAATTTCGAAATTTGAATGCAACGAAGCCCGCAGAATGGTGGCTGTTGAAAGATGATTTGTAAACAGGCGGAGAAATAAGTGCAAACATGGGTTGCATAATAGTTAATGTAATGGTGTTATGATAATATTGGAGCTAGTTGGGGACAATAAATAAATCTTTTAAATCAATTAATTCTCAGTGTTTGGTAAAACTGTAATTGTTTGAAAATGATAACAAAGACAATATTTGATGGTGGCAAAAATAATTATTACATTTTTCTTCTCATAATCGGTGTATGGGTATTCAAGTCAGAGGGGACAGGGGTTCAAATCATGGTCATGAATATCAAATGATATTAAGAATACATCCGAGTAATAGCTGATTCAAGTATGTCAATGTTTGCACTTTGGTATGAATAATTATTAAAACTAAAATCTTCCACACACAAAATCTTCTACTGCAAACTTACAAAGTATGTCTTAAATTTTAAAGGATTTATATAAAACATGTTACAATAAAATTACAATTTTATGCAGTTTTTTATTATGCTTGTTATGTTAAAAATTTATAGGACAGACTTATTTTGGGGAAGATATTGTCATTAGAAATGGAGAACAAGTTGTTTTCAGAAATTACAAACCTAATTTTAAAATCAGTAGATTATTCAAACGTGTATATTTTTATATCTGAAGTTTATTTGAAATGATCATGCATAAAAAATGCATTAAAAGTGAACAGTGGTCAATGTTGAGGATGTGTTTTAATGACTAAATCATCATTCAGCTGATAGCATCCAAATAATACAATTTCGGCTAAAACAATTTCAGTTACCAGTGTGATTTCTTAGATGACAATCCATTAAAATTACCCATGCATGATCAAAATGATGGATGACTAATTTGCTTTCATTTTAATGGATTATTATAAAATATCAATAATCATCTTTGTTTTCTCTTTATTTGTATTTTTCATTGGTACATTTTTTCGAAAACCCTAGGCCACATGGGAAAGGTAACTGAGTACAGATACACAAAAAAAAAACACCAATTATCTGATATCAACATTTACTTAGGGCAATAACATTATAAAATTAAACATCATTTTACCTTAAAGTTTTCAATAATGACAAAGAACCCAATAGCCTATGTTTGTACAATGTATGTTTATAACAACATATAGATATGTTCTGAAAATGCTTTTATCATCCAACACTGGCACACTCAGATTGTCATTCCTATGGATATGCCTTTATGTTGTTGACATGTAATTAATGTAGAAAAACAACAGATTTTGTATTAATTACACAGTATTTATGATACATTTATGAATTTTGAATGGAATGGTGCCCTGAAAAACCAATTTATCTGATTTAAATCATCATCTGAACATTACAGAAAAAGTGATGAATTACAATAATGCTTTTTATGGCAGCTTAATTAAATATTTTTGAACATATAGATAAATCTATTAGATTTTAAATTACTATGAGATTACATATGAAAATCATTTTCATGTAATAAACATATCCTACACATTTACATAAGAATTTACTGACTTATAAGGTGTAGTTTAATTGTTTTTAAGTTAAAAAAAAATCTGTACATTAAAACATTATATCCTTCAATAATTATCTATTGTCATTTAAGACAAAATTATCACATGCACATGGTTACCACGAGAAGAAATAAGATATAGTAAATGTTCTGTCACCTACAGCTCCATGGTATTGAATACTAATTTAATATCTTTATTTAAATACTTGGTAACTTTCCAATTTGCTAATTTGTTGATCCCTAAGTCAGAGAGGACAATGAACAGTAAATGACTTTGTTAATGTGCCTGTGCATATAGACCACCATTGTACAGATTTATAACTCTTTCAGTGCTGGAACCAAATTTTGAAGGCCTTTGCAAACAATTTGGATCCAGATGAGACGCCACAGAACGTGGCGTCTCATCAGGATCCAAACTATTTGCCATTCTGATAGTATTCTTTGAAAAAAAATCGAAGAAAATGCTAATTTTAGAAATTCAGCAGATGGCATTTTTGCAGACGACAAATTTCCCAGCATGCAAAGGGTTCAATGTATCAATAACAGCTAACAAGACTTACTAAGCACTATTTCATACTTCTGAAAGAAAAAGTAAAACCATTGATCCAAACTCTTACATTATAGTTAAACTGAACTAATTAAATGAATTGCATACTGTAAATTATGGACGTTGCAATGGCTTATGGGATATGATGTCAACCTTTCAATCCAGAGATCCTGGGTTGAATCCTCAGTTTGGAAGCAATTCTCAAGATCTGCCTGAAGGACACAGATACTGGACTTCATGTGAAACAAACAACACAAAGAGTGTTGCAATATGCCTAGACTTTCAATACAGTTAGCCCAAAATAATTAGATTGAAAATATTAACTGTTTTAATTATTTTGTTACCTAAGGACATCTCAATCAATTGCAAAAATATTCATTAAAACACAGTTTTTTTTTAATCAGTTAACACACAGTGGGAAAAAGTGATACCCAGGTCAGGTGGCTGCACCTTCAACCTTCTACTGACTGATATACCTTGGTACTATCTTCTCCAGAATTACTCAGGCAAAACATCATAAATCCTCTGATGTACCACAAACATTTTCATGGTCAATTTCACAATGGATATAGCATTTCCATGAAGACATTCTTTGCCAGCAAAATTCTATCAAAAACACCTGATGTGGCTCTACTGCATAATTGTTTGAAGGACATGTCAGGGGGAGATAGGAGTAGATAAGTCTTAAGTTTCAGAAATATTTGAAGGCTCCAGATGTTATTTATGACTTTAGAGAAGAATTTACTTGGAAACAAATATGCTCAAATATTGTTTAGTAGTAAGAGAGCATATTGTGTAGCAAAAAAAAGTTGCTGTGCTTAATAAACGCTGATGCCCCCAGTAGACACTTTATCAGTATCAATTCACCGACCCATTTGAATAACTATAAGTCCAAAATAAGGTCAATGTCAAAGTAAAAATGATGTCAAAAGGCGTTATTGTGCTCAATGTTCAATGGAAATATCAAAGCTTTTTTTTATCTTGTATTCATGTCAATCAAAAGGTGATTTTCGGTTACCTAGAATTTTTAACCTTTAGATTAGTCCAAAAGAAGTTTAATGTTAAAGTCAAAATGAGGTATGGGAGATTTCTTTGAGATAAGTGTGGTCACAATGCAAGTATCCAGCTATATAGCAAGCAGTACTGGTGTTAGACAAAACAAGTTATTTGGGGTTAGGCAAGATTTCTTAACTTCTTAACAAGTCCTAATGAGTAGGTTAATGTAAAGGTTTAAATGAGGTACTGATGAATGTGTGTTAATAGTGTTAATAGGCGACATTCATGTAAGTATGATAGCTTCATAGCAAGGGATGCTGATGTTAGCCAAAGCCCTTCATTTTTTGATAAACAACAAAGTGGGACCTTTTGAATTAGTCTTAGTCTAAAAGGAGATCAAGGTCAAAAGACAAAACCATTATTTATGTGTGTACTCAGTGTTCATAGATAACATACCTGCAAATATCAAAGCTTTGTAGTAAGCAGTATTGATGCCAGATGAAACTCATCTTTTTGATCTATCTAATGCTTTATGCCTCTTGGAATTAGTAGAGTCTGGGGGCATAATAAAGGTAACAAAACCTTAAATAAATACAAGAGCACCGCATAACGGGTGCCACGCTCGGCTATGGGTGCAGTTTTGAATAAATGAAAGCTCGACAGATTTTTTTTTTTAAGGTCACAGTGACCTTGACCTTTGACCTATGACCCAAAAATGGGTGTGGCGTGTACAACTCAGCAAGGTGCATCTACATATGAAGTTTCAAAGTTGTGGGTGGAAGCAATTTGATTTTAGAGCCCATGTTTAAAACCCTAACAAAATGTTAAGGTTTTAGCACTACGCGGACGTCAGACGACACGACGAGCTGGCTATGACAATACCTCGGGTTTTCTCCGAAAACTCTGAGCTAATAAATATTAACAAAATTTCACTTAATCAAACAACAGGTAGTAAATATTTTTGGTATGCAGGTATTTCTTCAAAACTTTTTCAATGACCTTGTTAAAAAAAAACTATGCAGATTTTCCATTTTATTATACTAGACTAGCAATATATATGCGTGGTAATGAATATTGGTAAATCAAGATATAAAAGGATCTGCATCTTAAATCAACAGTTAAAAGTATTTTTTTAATTAATTGACCTTGACAAGTGAACAATTCCAGCACATGCCCAGTATCAATATCACTGTGTGACCTCCACCTCCACAAATGGATGTTAACCTGCAAGCAAAACTTGCCGTCCAAAAGAGGTATGCCCATTCAATTTATCAACCGTTCAGTTACCAACTCTCTGAAATGCTGAACACGAATAGCCCAAACAACCCCCTGACATCCATAATGCATTTTTAGAAGCCGTACTGTACAGAGCATCTCGCTTGTCAATCCAACCCCTTCTGCAAACATGACAGTTAATATTTGGGTCAGCAAATCTTTTATTTACATTATGACTGCTCAATGCTCACAACATTATCAAGTCAGAAAACATTAACATTAGCAAAGCATCAACATTCATTTTCCTTAATCAATGCATGTCTATTCTCATGAATGATCGCTGGTGCAGTCACAGTGCCCGCTGGTGGCCAGCGTTGTGGTCATCTGTCACCGAGAACTTGTCCTTCATTATAAATGAGCTGCTAAACCATTCATCACACACAAATTCTCTTGTCAAGGGTCAGACTGCAGGGGAAAAGGGAAAATTGAAAGCAACAAAAGGGGTCTATTGCCCTTAAATGCCTACAGTTGGTAAAAGCATAGATAGGTGCAACTTTTTGAAAATGGTCTTTTTCGTCTTAAGTGCTTTTTGTTCTGTATTTGAATTGGTAGTAAAAATGAACTTTGACCACCCCTACAATGGAAAAAAAATATTAATAAGAGGAAAGTATGAAGAGTAATGAACGTTTATTGATCAAGGAATCTTGACAGATTGATTAAAGAATTTACTAATTGGATGTGAACCAATTCACAGTAGGCTGATCAAACAAGGGTGTGTTGTGTATGGATATCCCTATATTGGTGACCATGTGCACGCCACATTTCACAAGGGCATGTATTTGCATTGAAACCCGAGGCTTAGAAGGTCTCTCTTGGTTTAATTAATTGTATATTTATAGTAAGGCCTGTCTGTCTTAGAACAACAATATTGTTGTTCTTTAAAAGGAATGATATCAAAACCAAATGATCTTATACTACATTTACTGGAATTTATGTGACTGAAACAAAAGCAGACTAAAAATTGTATATGGTCATACATATACAACCCTAATGGAAAGAAGTTGTAGGTTAGTGGACTTCTAGATTTACTTTTATCAAAGATAAATCTTTTTGTCCACAAAATATTATAAAATCACACAAATTATTTGTGTGTAAGAAACTGCTTACCAAAATTACTTTGTTTTCGGACACTTAAAAATAATTTTAAAAAATTGTGTCCGAAAATTTAGAGTCACAAAATTGAAGTGTCCCAAAATATAGAGACACTTAAAATATCGCACTGATGGTCGGATATGGGTATGCAATGTGTATAGCATCCACTGTATCAACAATTACCGGTATTAGCATGTGCTTGTAAAATACCATGCTGAATAATATAAAATGACATGTACTGGTATATATGTTGGAACTGATTTTAAAATTTATTTTACAGAAAGCTACAACAAGGATGTTCTTTGATCAATGAATTCAAACATGAGCGTGTTATGCACTGATACTCTATAGTATGAACCTGTAATTAATGCAATAAAATACAAATACGCAAACTATGAATTCTTTGTTTGTTCATTAGTCTTTGTTTAACACCTTCAATTGTTGATAAACTTTCAATAGGGTGCATCACACATTGGAGCGTTTCCGGTGAAACTCCCCCATTGTCAGTATTTTTTTTAATTATTATATATATTTGTTGCCATAGAAACCAGAATTCTTGACGTAGGAACAAAATGAATTGACGTGCATAATCTCCATATTGCCATCTGTCCATATTTCAAGTTTCATGGAAAAATATGAAGTTCTCGTAGGATCCAGAAAAGTGTGAAAGACAGACAGACAGCCAGACAGCCAGACAGACTGACGCACAGAGCGTAAACCAACCATAAGTCTCCTCTGGTTTCACCGGTAGGGGACAATAAACTGTTAATTGGCATTGCACCCGTTAATTGTCACAATGCTCATTTTCAAAAGAAAGTTGTTTAA
Organism: Dreissena polymorpha; assembly: GCF_020536995.1. Taxonomy (NCBI): domain Eukaryota; kingdom Metazoa; phylum Mollusca; class Bivalvia; order Myida; family Dreissenidae; genus Dreissena; species Dreissena polymorpha. The sequence continues at coordinate 132,528,118 of NC_068358.1, forward strand.
GATTATCATATTTGGCTATACCCGTAATTGACATTATGGTACATTATGGCTTAAAACGTTTATTTACTGATTTCTTTAATAAGAGTGGTGAATAATTACAATCCAATTGAACATGCGATCTGCATTACCGGTATATTAGGTTTAATCTGTTTGACAAATTCCATCATTCAAATTACCTTGACACATCGGATGTTACTATTAGCAATATCATCTTTCACGTGCACTTGCAGGTATGGATAATTTCATTAAGCGGTTTTCGACGGCTTAGGAAGCACTGCTGCAAGCATGGAATACATCTCCATTACCTAGATCCACACCAAAGAGGCCTGTTGGTCAACCGCAGAAAAAACTTGGCTCAACCCCCTGTTCTGCCAGCAAGCGTGCTTTGTTGGCATTAAGTGCCAGTGATCAGTGTTCTAGCTTGGATTAAGCTAGTGATCAGTGCACTCAATTGGATTTAGCTAGTGATCATTGCTCTATCTTGGATTTAACTAATGATATGAGTAGTAAAGTTGGACATACAGTACCAGAAAGCGAAGATACCGGAAGTTTAAACGCGGATTTCGTTGTAAAAGACTGCTCCGTGCAGAACCGCAAAGGCGAAACTATCACGAGCTCTCCAGCAGTTCGTGGCCATAATTACAAGGCCTACTCTGTGGAGGAGAAACAAGAGGTCTAACAGTATGCCGAGATTCATGGCAGGCTAGCTGCACCTAAAAGGTACCGAAATCCACGTTGGCCAGCTGGAAGACGATGATCTTTGTCAAGAAACAGCTTTGCAAAGCAGTGTCATCTCGAAAAGACAGGCCAAACTCTGACTTACGGGATGGCAATTAAAGAGCAGCTGATCGGGTTTGTGTTCCAATGGAGGGGGCTCCAGCTGGCTATCACAATAGACAACCTGTGCATCCGTGTGCCTGATCTTGTGATGCCGGCCAATCTTACATTTAAAGCCAGCCCCTGTTGGGCCACCATGTTCATGAATCGACACGACCTGGTCTTGAGAGCCAAATTGTTCTTGGCTCAGAAACTCCCGATAGACCTTGAAGAGAAGATAGTTTCCTTCCACGATTTTATCCGGCGCCAGAGGGAGCGTGACGACTACGAGGATATGTTCATCGTGTATATGGACAAAACACCTGTCTACTTTGACATTGTCCCTGGCAAGACGCTGGAAACAAAGGGAAAGAAGTCAATACGCATTGGAAAGAATCAATCCGCATAAGAACAACTGGGTTGGAGAAGCAACACTTGACAGTTGTTCAAGGCATCACTGCAAGTGGTTCTGTACGTCCACCTAAAAAAGGACCGCTGCCTTCTCGTGCTGGACAGTTTTGCAGGGCACAAGACAGATGCTGTGAAAAAGGCCCTGTGAAAGGGGAATGTTGTACCGGCCATGATACCGGGCGGCTGCACATCAAAACTCCAGCCACTTGACGTTTGGGTTAACAAAACCTTCAAGGTAATGTTTACATTAAGAATTACAGTCTACTCTCGTTATCTCGACATCACATATCTCAATTTTTTCGATATGTCGAGGTAAGCTCAATGTCCAAACCTTTTTCCTTCTTTATCTATATTAATAAACATTGCATATCTCGATTTTTGTTATCTCGAATTATTCAATATCCCGATATAAATATTTGTCCTGAGTCCCGATTTTACATGTATTTACTGTGGTTTATCTCGAAATGTCCTAGTGTCGGCAAAGGTGAGAAATATTTTTTGATACTTCACCGTCCCGCTTCGCCCAGCTGCTCTCGATACTGTGCGGTAGATAATTGATCCGTTAATCGCATCAATGACCACACGTATCTAATGTCGTTAGCCATTAACACTTGAGTAAGGCCTGTCACTTTAACTGCAATTAACTGCAATTAATAAACAGCCTGCCTAAAGACTAATTGTTTTTACAATCAACATTCCAAAATGCAATGAGTAATATTTTTGCATATATAAACCGTCACAAATTTGCAGAATTTTGTTTTATCCTTGAACTCCAACAGTCATTATCATGGCTATCTTGAAAGATAATTATGAGTTGTCGGTCCAGCAATCCAGAGCAGGACCCGGTATCCAACCCGGGTGGATATCTGGATCAGCCAAGAGGGGGACTTAGCGGAAGCCTGAAGTTAAGTCTTTCAAGGAAAAGTATGCGGCCATCATAGAAGTTGAGAAAGGTCTCAAGACCATGAAGAAGATAGCAGAAGAGTTTGGCATCCCCTAAAATAGGCTCTCAACGTGGATCAAGAAAAAGGACGACATTCAGGCGAAATTCCTGACCGGCGATCGTGAGCCAGCAAGAAAAAGGCGCGGGCGGCAAAATTTCCTGATATAGGAGCAGACTTACTGGGGTGGTTCAAAAACGCCAGACAGCAGAATACACCCATGGACGGCAGGAGCATGAGGGCAAAGGCAAGATCGGCGTCTCCAGCACCGAGTTCGACTGCTCCGGCGGCTGGTTGGAGCGATTGAAGAATCAGCATGGCCTGTCTATGAAGAAAATCAACGGAGAAGCCAACTATGTAGACAAGACCGACGCAGCGTACACCATGTTGCAGTCCAGGCTACAGACCATCCTAGAGAGTGACGCTGCCGACGACATTTTGAACGCCGACGAGACAGCCATTTTCTACAGGGCACTGCAAGACTTTAGAGTTTAAGTCCATAGCGTGTCACTGCGGGATGGCAAGCAAGGAACGTTTGTCGGTCATGGTCTGTGCCAATATGAGTGGCACAGAAAAGTTGCCTCTGCTGATCATCGGCAAGTCCCTGAAGCCTTGCTGCTTTCGGAGCATCCATCATCTACCAACCACCTACCGGGCAAACAAGAAGGCGTGGATGAAGTCACACGTGTTCACTGAATGGCTGAGGACTCTCGACGAGAAGATGTTCTGGAGATGTCGCAAGATCGCAGTGATTGTAGATAAATGACCCTCCCACCCGGACGTCTAAGACCTGAAGGCCATACGTCTTGTCTTTCTGCCACCTAACACCACCAGCATCACACAGCCGATGGACCAGGGCGTAATCAAGAACCTCAAGATCCACTACAGAAAACGTGTTGTTTCCAAGAAGCTGGTGGCCATTGAGAACAACAACACGCTTGTCATTACCGTCCTGGACGCAATGTTCATGCTGAGAGACGCCTAGGATAGTCACACCAGCGACTATCGCTAACTGCTACAAGCACGCCAGTTTCAGTGCAGACCTGACGGAAATCAACAAGTTGGGCTAAGACAAGGAAGACCCCCAAGGACGAGATCCAACTGGCACAGCTGACCCGTGCCATGGGTTCTTCAGTCAACATCAGTAAGTTTGTCGACTGCGACAGGGATCTTACCTCGACAGAATCATTTACGAATTCCGACATCATCAGCGACATCGTAAATTCCAGGACAGCACTATCCGATGAGTCCGACGACGAAGATCAAGATCCTGCACCAGTGCCAGTCACTGTGAGCGAGGCACTGAAGGCATGTGACATAGTGAGGCGTTATCTTCAGCAGCTCTCGCACTACAACGTCCAGAGGGAGGAACCAGACGTGAACTGTTTGTCGAGAAAAAATTTCTGCAGAGTGTCTGTTCGAAGCAGAAGAACATTACTGAATTTTTCAAGCCTGTGTCTAGATCTGGGGATGTTGAGTGAAGTGTTGGGATAGTGTGTGTGCAGTGCAAGTTGAAACAGTTTGGATTTAAATGATAGCCCATGTCTATGTGCTGCTCTGTTATTGCATGACAAATGCTAATAAAGATAAGACTCAGAATGGCTTTTCATTTTTATTTTATGCTGTACTAATAATCGATTTAACTTTGCATTTCAAACTACAAAATAGACATTACAGTTCAGTATTTTTTTAACATCAAAGAATCGTAAGAAATGTGCATTGAATCTCATACAGTAACTATTACGCCGTTGTGAGTATTATGCCATATGGTGACGGCTTTAGTTAGACCAATTAGCAGGTATTTAGATGTTAAAAACAAGGTAAATTTTTGTCTCTTTTTTTCTTTGAAAACGCCTTATCAAAAATCTTGAGCTCTCGTTATCTCTATATTTTTTTTTGTTCCCGCCAACTTCATGATAACGAGAGTAGACTGTATTAAATAAGTGCTTGGAGTCACATTGTATGCAGCATTTGCAAAATCATCTAAATAATTCAACATTACCATTTTGTTATTAGCGTACTGGCATTCGGTATCTCCTTTATGCATTCCACTCATTTAGAAAGTTATCGGTAATACCCGTTTATCATTATTACAAAACCGGTATAAGTTATTCATATGCTTCTTCTGGTATAAAATATAATAATAAAAGAGGCTCATATAATTTATATTGTCCAGGCCAAACTGCGCAAATCATGCGGGACTTTTATGAAAGAAGAGTCTGCGGGGGTTGTCCGGACAGGGAAACAAATGAAAGGGGCCAGCAAAAAGGAAATTGTCTGATGGCTTGCATCGGCCACTGACTACATAAAAGGGAAACCCGATCTCAGTCACGGCTTCAAGGTATGCGGAATTTCCAATGTGCTGAGTTACCAGGAGGACAGCCTCATCCGTAAGGACACTTCTGAATCCCCCACAGCCGACTCAGACAATTAGAAGGAGCCAAAACATATACAAAGACGATGATGTTCCGATTGCGGAGGTCATCTCTTGTGAGATTGAGAAGAATATGTGAATGAAACAGAGCTGTTAAGTGGATTTAGGGTAAGACTCCTTAATTTAATCAAGAGATTTTTTCAATCAGACTGTACTGGGCATATGATATTTACATGTACCCGGTAGTCGTAACGTGCATTTATATGTCATAACAACCAATTTGTACAGAAGCTGTTTTGTTAATTTTGTATTTAATTCCTATTTTTTATCAATGTGTTACTGGTCAATACCGGTAGTTATGCTTAATATGAATGAAAATAAGATTCATTATTTACCGGCCGTGTATGTTTTGTTGGTCTAATATAATATTGAAATAAAAGCAATCAATCAATGTGCAATAATTGTTTTGTGTTGTTCTGTCGCTGCTTTTAAATAAATACACTCTCACTGTGCTACCTCTTACCTGAAATGATATAGAAAAAAGATATATATAACATTAAACATACTGCTTCCTTAATACAACATCATTTGATATACTTTCGGGTGAAACCATTGTTGATTACAAGGTTTACAATGCTATTTACCCAATAATGCAAATGCAACAGTCTATTGCCTTCTGCCATGCATCTGCTAGGTTTTATGACGTTTATACGGTTGTAAAACCCCATGATCTAAGTGTCATCCAAATAGCCCTGTAAAATATATTGTCCGAAAACTTAGTTATTAATTGACATGACTCCTGGACGGTGATCGCTCCGCCCACTTAATCACGTGGCTTAGCGGATAGCAAACTTAGACAAGCTAACACCAAAGTGGCTTTTTTGCATATAGACTGCATATAGATTTACGCGATATTCCAGATGATTTTTATGGACTTTTTGACACAATATAGCACTTATAAAAGGGGTTTGTGTCATTAGTTATTCTGCAAATGCAAAAAATATATGTTTATAGAGAGCATCAGCTATTTATAACGGGTTTTTTGGTACATGAAACACACTCTCAAACGCTTGCGCGCTTATCGAAATCGAACCTGTTACTACGTGTTATGGTGGTATTAGCAATAAATTAACACGTTTTCACTGATATTTACCCATGCTATTCACGAAAATATTAGCGAAAGCTCCATTGGTGACACCACATGTCTGCACATGTAGATACCGTTATTAAGATATCACGTGTCACCTTCTAATAACGTGTAACATGGCAATAAAGTGCATTACTATCAGAGTAATAAAACACAGCATGAATTACCGGTAGGCTTCATGCTGGGTTTTATTTCTCTTAAAGTAATGCAGATGTACCTTGCTTCTATTAATCTCCTAGTAACTGATAAAAGTATTAAAAAAAATTAACTATTATGTGATGATCAGATCGATAACATAAACTATTTAAATCTGCTAGTATATTCGATAAAAAGATATTGTAATTGTCTTGACTGTGTTGATGTTCAGTTGTTCGTGGAGACGATCGCATGCATTTATTCATCTCTTTTCAAGATCTCTTTTCGGCTTTGGAAACGATATAAATTCAATGCCACCAACTAATATTTCAGGATATCGATTGTCCGAGTTTCGTAATCCCCATTGACATCAATTAACCATTTTTAATCTACGTTTTTAAAGAGGAAATAAAAGTGAACCTAGACATAGCTTGTCTAGGAAATTGCGGACAGTTCGTTGCTAACTAACGCGCCCGATTAATCAATCGCTGATTAATAGATCAATTCTTAGATAAGGATTTGATTGACAGGCGGCGACATGTCAATTATGGACAAAAACTCGTATGTCCAAATTTAGTCATGAAAAATAAATATTTCGGTTAAAAAAAGGCATGTGCGAAAACTTGGTGTCCGAAAACTTAGAATAATTACGGTATATACAGTAGACCGACCTGATATTGTTTGCACGGTAGTTTGCCCTATCAGCACCTAAGGAACTAAATTGCACACTAGAAGTCAAATAGGCTGTTAATGTGTTGGAAAAATAACAATCATAACTACACAATAAATCCCTTACAATATTATAAATAATGAATTCACAAAAGTTTTTCGTGCAATTACAAATAAATACATTGCAGACGAAATTACATTCTTTCAAATAGCTCTTCATACAAAAGATATTTCTATAATGTTCATGACCACATTAATATCTTACATCAAACAGTTGAAAGGGTGATGGTATTTGAAGATAAAAATAAATAAATTGGTATCAAAATAAGATAGCTGAATCCCAGATTCATGGGAGTCAATTATATGTTTGTGAAGTGAAGTTCAACAATTTAAATGGCGGGAAGTTTTAACAGGCATCCCTCGCTCGGACAACATGACTGTAATCATCACTTTTAGTGACACTGCAAAACATAATCTCTAAACCACCAGTTCAATTTCATCTCCCCAGGACATAGTTTAGGCATAATTAGTCAATTTTCTTTTAATACATGTAACCAAGCGCTGTAGAATTCCACTCCAACGTCAATCATTCGAAAAACGGCTTTTTGCAGTGTACAAAACATGCTGATTATTCAATGAAATCCTACAATGACACGGGATGTTGTGTTGTCAATGGAATTGCCACGAGAGCTTTTCATAGTGATGGCGTTTTGATCACTGAAATCATTAGTTTGTTGATTTTGCCAATGAGACCCAATTTGATCCCCCGAATAATGAAGCAAGTGACGGGGAAAATTCAACAGTGAATACAAAATCGTCATTACAGCGCCTTACAGCAAAGAATTTTAAAAAGGAATCACTTGAAAAAGTGAAAAGGTCAAGGGGTTAACATTGAAGAACATTTTATTAAATACAAGAATGTTTAAGTGGCCTGCGGCAAAATAGAAAATACCGGTTGCTCTTCTCAAATGATGCCAAATACTTCAGGCCTTTTGTGTCATTAAAAATAACCATAAAAAGTTGTATTGTATTTCAAAAGATGATTTTTTTAAATTTCAAAATATATATCGAGTCAGACTCAGACTGCTTTTAACAAATGTGTTGTTTTGTATTGATATAAGTTCCTCATACATTTAATTGGTGAAAGATAGGAAATCATATATGCAGTATGCATGCAAGTATTTTGCCGTAAGTGAAAGCATTTAAATGCAGGGGCATACAAATAAAATAAAATGCCTAACTACTGACATATGATTTACAAAGCATTTTGACAGAGATTTTTTTTGATTTTTTTAGGCCTAATTTCCAGAGGCATATTGGGCTGTTTAAACGACAGTTGAAGCTCTTAAAAGCTTACATGTTTAATTGTCTGATAACCGTTTCTTATTAAATCTTGGGTTGGGCATTTTTTCAATAGTTCAAAAACTATAACCCAATTTTACCATGTATAGTGTGCCCCATGTTTAATGCGCTACCAATTTTTAAAAGCTGAAATGCATGGATCTTTTTTTCTCTCCAACATTCCATTTCTGATTCAAATCCATGTTGTGTAACTTCATGTATTTTCAGAAAATTCAAAGATGGTGGCACTCACAGCTTGATTGCTTTATTCAACAGTCTGTTTTACCCATATTAATTGCTTAGAGGTAAAACAACACTAGACAGCTAAAGGGTGTAAATCTGTTGTATACCTACAAAAAAGATGTCAAAAAAATGCGTGTCAGTTTGTATTATTCCGTATCAGAGTGGTTCAATGCACTTATTTGAATAATGTAATTACAAAAAAAGTTAATAAACAAGATATGCGTTTGTCAGAAACACTATGTCCCCTTCTGCGCGGCTTTGAAGATTTATATTTGACCTTGAAGGATGACCTTGACCTTTCACCACTCAAAATGTGCAGCTCTATGAGATACACATGCATTCCAGATATGAAATTGCTATCTTCAATATTGCAAAAGTTATGGCAAAATGTTAAAGTTGGGGCAAACAAACACACAAACCAACCAACAGACAGGGCAAAAACAATATGTCCCCCACTTTTGTGTTAATAGACATAAAAATATAAAAACATTCTTACTTTGATATAATTACAGTTTGTTTACATGAAAGGATCGACTGCAAATTATACTGGGCACAGTAAGTATAAAACATGGTATTTTTCTGACATTTCCTTATCATTCTAATACAAAGACAACATGGAATCACAAAAAAGAAAGGCTTATAGTATTGCAGAGAAGTGGAATGTCGTTGACCAACTACATCAAAGCGCAGGCAACGGTCTCAAGAGACAGGATCATCGCAGAACCTGCAGGGATGATAGAAGGAGGAGGCCAAACTGCAGTCAAGTCTAAATGGACATTTGAAAGATCAAAGCACAAAAGGCTATGATTGACTGGTTCAACCAGGAGTGAAGGAAACACTATTGGTGTGAATTGTGCACGGCTAAGCCAAGGTCTTTCACAAACATATACACGGCTATGGGGGCAGGAGGGTTCAAGGGCAGCAACCACCGTTAGCTGCCAAACTTTAAGAGCCGTCACTCTACTGTGAAACCATTTATTTTTAACAGCACAAAATTTTGTCATTTAAAAAAAAGACTGTTTCGTCAGCACTTAAATTCGCCAATTTCTGATTTTTAATTTAAAAAGAGCGACTGTTTCTTGCCACAAGTGATTTACGCGGTAAAGACAGAATGCTGTCTGCCAAAGGGTGTCTGTTCTCCAGATGGATGGGATTGGACCTTTACTGAGACCCACTGGAGCATGGAAGCATGACACGGTACGTTGACAAGGTGTTTTTACCGTACCTGTCCAGTGTTTGCGACTCTCTGCCGCTATTCCAATGTAACCAAAGAGCTATCGCCTTGTTTGATATTTTTAAAGCCCACCAGAGCTCAGCACTTTTGAAAAAGCTTCATGACAACAACATCACGCCGTTGTTTGTGCCGGCGACACGTATTGTCTGTAGCCTCTGGATTTGAGTGTCAACTACAAGTATAAACAGAGTCTTGAAGGCTGCTTCCACGAGTGATACAGCAGCCAGGTGGCGGCATTGCTTGATGGTAATGATGGTGACGTGGCAAATGTAGACCTAAAGACTTCAACACTGAAGCTGATCAATGTGGAATGGCTTATCGCAACCCATTCCAAGATTGAAGGACAAGCTGATTTGATTACGGCAGGCTTCAGGAAAGCTTGACGAGTTTAAATAAGGGTAACTGTACATGTTTTGTTGATGGAAACAATAGTGTATGCTGTTGTTTGTTTCATGCTCTCTGAATAAAAGGATGTATTTTTCACACAAAAATCAAACTATACACTTGTGTTTATTTGCATGAGTATGGGTTCAAGTTCAAGTTTTTATTAAAAGGTTGTCAATGCAGTTTTAAAACTGTTTGTGTTATACGAAAGAGGTGCTAGTTTGTTTAGTGTTTTTTCCCAAAGAAATGCTGCTTTTGTTCTAACATCAATATTAAAATTCAAAACTCTACTGTGTTTGTTATTAAAAAGCAGACTACCAGTATATCAGATAATAATGTCAATAATTTGTACACATTCAAATTGATACCTATAAAATAATAGTAAGTGTAGTTAAACGCAAACAACCAAACAAAAATCAATATCTTCCTTATTAATGTGTGATAAAAAACGATGGATATGGGGATCATCACGATTTTTAAACGTCTGTGCCAACGCCAGCTCATCAAATCAGTTACAGCAAGGGGTGATCTCAGCCTCCCAGAGTTCCCGAAGAGACTGACAGTTAAGGAGGCATGTGCATGTACATGTTTGACAAAAGCGCCTGTTAAGAGGTCACCAGGCAAAGCATCCATGGCTGTTGGCCCAGGTCCTTAGGAGACGCGATTGGCACCATCAATGAAGCCGACCACACCGATGGGGAATACAAGGGTTTATGCTTTGCAGACGTTTGTCAGGCGGAGAAACACCTTGCCGACTTAAAGTCCTTCTCACAAGCAGATGTTCTTAAATCTCGGTGATGCGTTTGGCGTGTCAGACCATGACATTGATCAGTGGCTCAAGATCGATGAAGAGCTCGCCACTACAGCCCATCAGTAACACGGGGATATCGTGGCTAACACAACTGGTACCTGTAAGGAGGCAATGACAAAGATGACGAAGAAGAAATGGAGACGCTTCCTGCCATGTTGTCAATTGTAACAGGCCTCAAGCAAGGTCTCTGATGGCTGGAGACCTCTGACTACTGAACGTCTGCGAAGACATGTCATCTCCACAAAATTATTGCAGTGGCGAGAGTTGCAGCCCAAGACTCATGCCATCAAAGGAAGCCACCAAATTTTTCAGCAGTCATAATGAATAAATGAACTACTTGTTGATGTATTGTATTTATCGTGTATTGTATTTTATGTTTATAAACTACTGTGAAACCATTTATTTTCGTCAGCACGAAATTTCGTCCTTTTTAAAAAAATGACTATTTCGTCAGCACTTAAATTCGTCCATTTCTGGTTTTGAAAAAAAAAGCGTCCGATTTGTTTGTAATGTTTGTAATACATGTAATACGCGGTTGCGAAAAAATCGTGCTGGGGAAAGAGTGGTGACACTTGGTAGGCACTTGCAGGAGGTGGGCCTTGTTTGGCATATGCTTCGTGCACGGATCGCCTGCAACCACTCGACCTCAGCTTGAATTACGAGTACAAACAGAGCCTTAAAGGATGCTTCCTCGACTTGTATAGCAACCAGGTGGCCATAATGCTTGGTGACAAGGATGGTGACTTCACCACTGTGGCAAACGTAGACATGAAATCGTCCACGCTGAAGCCAATACACGCGGAATGGCTGATCTCCACACATTCCAAGATGGAAGGACGCGGGGATTTGATCACTGCAGACTTTAAGAAAGCTGGACTCGTTTAAACAAGCACATGTGTGTACCTGAACATGTTTTGATGAGCTAAACACTATTATATGCTGTTGTTTGTTTCATGTTCGCTTAATAAAATTCCATGTTCACAAATAAAACAAAATTAACACTTGTGCATTTTTCATGAGTATGGGATTTAGTCTGAATGACCTTAGTTTCATTAAAATTTGGTCAATGCAGTTATCAAACTTGTTCTTTTATACGAAAGAGGATCTAGTTTGTTAAGTGTTTTTTTTTTCTGAATGGAACGCTGCATTTATTGATAAACAACAGTATTAAATCTAAAAAAAAAATGTTTTTGTTATAAAAAAAACAAAGGTACGGTTTTTTATGTATATGTACAAAAATAGTAGATGCAGTTAAAACCAAACAACCAAACACAAATCAATATGTTCTTTATTAATTTGTAATAAAAGCGCAGAATATATTTCAGTCAGGTGTTGATCACACATCGTCATATTTTAATTGCGTTTAATAGTATTGTCTTTAATCCGGATTCGCCGCGTGTTGGCTGTATAATCTGCAACACCTCTGAAAAACACAATACACACAATGGGTAATAAAGTTGTTAACAATTAGCGCTAATCAACACTATTCTACCTAAACGAAGTCGACGCATTCGATACAGCCTTATTGCATTCGCGTTTTACAGGAAATGTCAGTTGTCAGTACACTGTATAATGTACACCCCTTTGTGTCAAAACCTGATTTAACTTGAGTGTGAATAGTCGACTGTTTCATGTTCTTTGTATCAAAACCATCCGGGTATCTGTACTATAAGTATACCAGTCTACAAAGATGGTGCGCGCTTCCGCATATGGGTATTCGGACGTTCAAAAAATTGACCTACGGTTTAGCGTTCACGCCGTCGAACGCATTTAGCAATATAACTGGTTTTGTTTTCCACTATTTCTTTACTTGCAAAAAATACTAGTGGCTTAAAACTTACCTTGCAATCTTTTTTTACTCGCATTTTGCGAGTGTGCGAGTGTTAATTTCGAGCCCTGTGTATATGCGTTGATTACGCTGGATTTAAATGCCTCATGCCTACGGTAATTCAGTCTTATTTGTTTCAAATATGTGACATGATTGTTCGATAGGATCTTGAATTCGTCCATCGGTCCAAGGACGAAAAAGATGAAAATTAATGTCTGACAAATAATAATGGTTTCACAGTATATCTGTGTTATAGTTTATTATACGCTATACATGCTTGATCAATAAAAAGATCTTTCTGTATGTGTAATCTTTCAGTGCGTGTGAGGGAAATTAATTAAATAATCCAGACGATTTATTTACATGCAACACAGAGTAATTATTAACAGAAATTCACTTCCGTTTTTGTCCGGTTTCATAAAGTCTCTGGGAAGCACATTTTTTGCATTTACTGAGTATAATGCAATAAAACATTTCTTTGTATTGTATTTCATTCAATATAAATTTAAGTTTGCAGGTTCAATGGTTGTGCCTTATTCTGGACTAATTCAAAATTTACCAACCAGGATAGTGTTGCATCAATGTATTAGGCGCATCAACTTTTTAATTTGAAACTTTAAGGTAAGAAACTGTGCGCTATATATGATCAAATACGGTAGTGCAAGGAAATATGCAAAACGATTTTGGTTATTTATTCCCCAGCATGCAACCAGTACTGTCATTGCAAACAGAAAACAAACAAGAGCACCGCCTTGCGGGTGCAGACCGCTCATCTATTTTCTTTTTAAAGGTGAAGGGACTCTCATTTTCAATCACAAAGGAGGGAGGGGTGGAGTGAAGAGGGGTGTATAGTGTGGGGTTGTGGACATTTATTACATTATCTTCCAAAAAAGCGAAAAAAAAAAAAAAAAAAAATAATCGGGGGCGGGGGGGGGGGGGGGGAAGGGCGATGGGGGGGGGGGGGGGGGGTTTTGGGTGCGATGGTTGGACGGTATTTCAAACATAACCGTTAAAAAAAAAAAAATTGGGGGGGGGTGGGGTGGGGTATAGTGTGAGGGTGTGGTGGTAATTTGTGAGATGATCTTAAAAAAAAAAAAAAAAAAAAAAAAAATGGGGGGGGGTGGGGGGGGTGGGGTGGGGGTATAGTGTGAGGGTGTGGTGGTCATTTGTGAGATGATCTTAAAAAAAAAAAAAAAAAAAATAGGGGGGGTAAGCGGGGAGGTGGGGGGGGAGGGGGGAGGGGGGGGGAGGGCACGGGGGACGGTTTGGGTGGAGTCTATTGTGGTATGTCAGGTAAGAGTAGTTTCGTCAAAGTATCAATCAAATCTAATCATAAATAAAGAAGTTATGGCAATTTTAGCAAAATTTAATAATTTGACCTTGAGAGTCAAGGTCATTCAAAGGTCAAGGTAAAATTCAACTTGCCAGGTACAGTAACCTCATGATAGCATGAAAGTATTTGAAGTTTGAAAGCAATAGCCTTGATACTTAAGAAGTAAAGTGGATCGAAACACAAAATTTAACCATATATTAAAAGTTACTTAGTCAAAAAAGGGCCATAATTCCGTAACAATGACAACCAGAGTTATGCAACTTGTCCTTTTACTGTCACCTTATGATAGTTTGCGAGTGTTCCAAGTATGAAAGCAATATCTATGATACTTTAGGGGTAAAGTGGACCAAAACATAAATCTTAACCAAATTTTCAATTTTCTAAGGATAAAGGGCCCATAATTCCGTCCAAATGCCAGTCAGAGTTACATAACTTTGCCTGCACGGTCCCCTTATGATAGTTAATAAGTGTTGCAAGTATGAAAGCAATAGCTTTGATACTGTAGGAATAAAGTGGACCTAAACACAAAACTTAATCAAATTTTCAATTTTCTAAGTATAAAAAGGGCACATAATTCTGTCAAAATGCCAGTCAGAGTTACATTACTTTGCCTGCACAGTCCCCTTATGAAAGTTAGTAAGTGTTGCAAGTATGAAAGCAATAGCTTTGATGCTTAAGGAATAAAATGGACCTAAACACAAAACTTAACCAAAATTTTCAATTTTCTAAGTATAAAAAGGGCACATAATTCTGTCAAAATGCATACCAGAGTTATCTAACTTTGCCTGCCCAGTCCCCTCATGATAGTAAGTAAGTGTAACAAGTTTGAATGCAATAGCATTGATACTCACTGAGAAAAGTGGACCTAAACGCAAAACTTAACCAAAATTTTCAATTTTCTAAGTATAAAAAGGGCACATAATTCTGTCAAAATGCACGCCAGAGTTATCTAACTTTGCCTGCCCAGTCCCCTCATGATAGTTAGTAAGTGTACCAAGTTTGAATGCAATAGCATTGATACTTTCTGAGAAAAGTGGACCTAAACGCAAAACTTAACCGGACGCCAACGCCGACGCCAAGTGATGACAATAGCTCATAATTTTTTTTCAAAAAATAGATGAGCTAATAAACTAAAATTAACATAACCTTTGTCCTAAATTGCACCAGATTGTTGATTAAATTTGTGATATCTGTGATATGTTCATAAGTACTTATCACTGCAAATTACTTTTTCCATGCCCACTTCTTTAATTTACAAGGCAAAAACAACATGACTTCATTAGATTTGGAATCATTAATGAGCAAATATACATGAGAGCAAGGCATTATTGCCAAAGACATTATCTTTCACACTTATAATCTTTTAGTACATCAAAATCTCTTGTCAGTTTGTCAATGGTCAATATTAATGTGCCAAGGATTTTATGTGGCCCACCCCATTAGGTACCTGCATATTCCACGTGCAAACCCTCAATTAGTGCTATCAGTTACTTGATAAAACTGACGTCTGATCACCATCTTTAGAGCAGCAATAAAAACGCAAACAAAAACCACCATTTCACCACCCGCCATCGTGTGCATGGTCGCATTCCCTTGCAGCTGTAAACTGACCAGTATGTTAGCCTAAAACACAAGGCAAAAGCAACTGAACCCGTCAGTTTGTGACAATAATACCCCCCAACTGACTGTGGGTGTTTTTATGACATCATAAAACTGACCAATCTGCTAATGGCTTTCCTCCAATTTTTATGTTGATTATTTTTACTGCCTTGGTCTAACCATTGGCCTCTGACCGCTCAGGAACAAAATGAACCTTTATTAGAAAGCCCCAATAAACTGCTGAGATAGTCATCTGATTGGGAGAGGAATAAATGTGTGACTGAGTCATTAGGAGTTGAATAAGATGTTGACACTTATATGTAATTGGGGGGTTTAAGTACTATCACTTCGTTCTCCAACATGATCCATCAACCTGAGAAACGAGATTTATATTAGATTTACATTAATATTGACTGAAATTTACTATAAACAAAGGCACTTCAGTATCATTGATGTTCAAATATCAAGGTTTCATATATTGGTTGTTTGCGATTTGTTTCTTGATCGCTGCCCTTCTCCTACTTGCCATCTGTTTATATTTCAAGTTTCAAATACATCCCTTTAGTAGATTTAAAGTTATGCTCTGGACAAAAATTTACTTTGAAATTATATAAAAAGGGGAGATAATTAAAAAAAATAAGGTAGATAGAGTTATGGTTCTTGGTCACTGCACTTCTCCTAGTTACCATCTGTTTATATTCTAAGTTTAGAGTAAATCCATTGAATAGATTTGAAGTTATGCTCTGGACAAAGTTTTGGACGGATGCACAGACGGATGGGACCAAATACTAGATCCCCTCCGAAAAAAAATTCGGCGGGGATAAAAATAGGCAAGAAAAATTATACATTGAAGACGAATTTCATAAAATGCAGCAAAGACAAATTAGCGCCCAAGTCGATTGTGACGAAGATATTTTGCACATATTTTCCTATAATAACAGAAGCATTCGTCTTTTTATTAGGATCGGAGTTAGTGTTTGTGTGTTGTATGAATAGATATCGTTGCAGGAAATTAAAATGATCCGTAAAACTAAATTTAGATTCACAACGTACATGCATGATATAAATGCTGGCGAATTCGACTGTACAGACATTTTTGATTTCAGAATTAAATATCTGGCTTATGTTCTTCTTAACTTTTATTTTTATTTACCGTATTTTACCATGTATAGCGCGCTAGCATGTATAACGCGCATGCGATTTTTTAAAGACAAAATGGAGAAAAAAAAGAATTAAAGACCAAAAACATGAAAATTTGGCCGAAAATGGCCGCCATTCTTATATTGCGCAATCATTTAATCTGAGTTTTTCGGGCGCTTAATTTTTTGTTTTAAAGTAGGGAGAGTTTAGACAATCAGGAGCATGGGTTGCATAGCACTATATTTTCGACAATTCGAAAGATTATTCTCTCGAGAACACCGATATGTCCTTATTGCCGCGCACTGCGGGTGTTTTTTCAAGACCCCTGCGCGTTAAATTTAAACCACTATTACCTATTCCTCACATTTGAACAGTGTAACATTTTCATTACCTGCCGCTCACAACATCGTATGACATCTTCTTCTGGAGACCCGCAACATCGCAATGTCCAATTTTACGCAAATCGTCCGTGGCTCCCATTTTATTTTTCATCGACTTAAATATTTCCCCATTAAGAGATGCTCCCCATTAAATCCAGTTTGACCTGGTATTTCGCGCCTTCACTGCGTCTGGTTGATAAGTATTTATAGTGAGACAAACAATACACCCGAACGCTCAATTCCATACAGTTGGCGTTATCGGCGTAAAGCCATTTGACAAATATCATTTGTTTGTCTCTATTGAAAGAAAATAAAACGAGTCTATATCTCTATTGTTGGTTTGTTACCTACGTAGTATACTCGCACAGTAGCATATTTATGCAGAGATCGAAAAATCATTGATAAATGTATTCGTCGTTTCAATGCTTCGGGCCGAGTAATTTCGGCAAATCGGAACTCAACTTACGTAAAACACTTGCTCAATTAACCGTTGAACTCCACCTCCGTTCTCTGCAAAAGGTTCGAAGGCGGAGCTTTGCACATGCTATTATTTAATTGGACGATTGCCATTGAGGAACAAACACACGATTGGTTCGGCATGTTGATTGCTAGACAAAGGAAGCCAATTTTGTCGGCGAGAAACTTGTCGCTTTATTGCTTCAGACAGGAAGCGGCTTTCCTTTGATAACGTCAAACTGTCAATTCACATAGAGTGCACATTTTCGGAATTGCTAACATTAAACTTTGGATTAAATTATCAAAATAAAGCAAAAGGGAAGTTGAGAAATATGATTGAGTTAATTAGCCTCAGTTCAAATAAGACGTTTTGCGTTGTAAATCAACGAGTTTTCATGACAACAAAAACTTTAACAAACAATACCGCGACGCACGGGGATCAATATACCTCGATTTTTTTAATGAACAATCAATGAAGAAGTGTGAAAACACCAACAAAGACATTTTTTTCATCTTTTAATTTTTGTCAAAACTGTTACTACCCCGTTCATTCCTAACCTTTCCCGCTATTTGTTGTTTCGACAACGGCCCCTTCAGTCTATAACATTATAGGGTGTAGTTTTCTGCAATAACAAAAATGGCGGCAATCGTGAAGATTTACGATTACGAAATGGATTTTTTTGCAATTTAGCAACCAGCTAAAAGCGTTGTGTCAATGTATTACGCGCGCCGAATTTTTATTTCGAAATTTGAAGGCAAAAAACTGCGCGCTATGCATGGTAAAATACGGTATATTGAAATATATGTATAATAAGTTTTTTACATAAATTCATTAATATTTTACAAAATCGTGATGTCCTGCTTTAAGCATGTTTTTCATTTCAAAGTACTACTGGGAATGTTGAGGAAAAAATAAAATGAAAGGCATTTTTTATAAACCAGATGGGGCACATGTTTGATGACAAGCACACCGTGACAAATTAAAGGACCTTCAAATTAAAGTAGTGCAGCAGTTCATGTATCGGCTTTACTGTTAAATTAACCTTGTTTGATCTAAATGGCAGAAAATTGATTTTATTCATCCATAACCAGTGAAACACATTAATATTATTTTATGTGATTCACTGCTACTGTTGGCAATATGTTTGATGTTATTTATTAAACCATACATGCATCTTGTTTCAACTATCCAGCCGTGAAATTGTTTATTTCAGACTTGAATTGTGCATGAAAGTATGGACCAAATCAATCTGTTATTATAGATGACAACATAATTTTATAAACACAAAATAGAATTACTATCAACATACGAGGAACACTTTATAAAATATTATTAAACTTGTATGAAGTGAATTTGAAAAAATTCACATTGTTAATTAATAACTTTTCTAACAAGAGCTGTCAGAGGACAGCGCACTCGACTATTCGAGTGCTTGACAGTATAACGTAAGCCATCATGGGGAAATCGTTCATATTCAATAATTTATTAGACGATCTTTCAAAAAAAAAAAAAATAGGGGGGGGGGGGTAGGGTAGGGGGGGGGGGGGGTAGGGTAGGGGGGGGGGTGAGAGGGGGGTATAATGTGGGGTGTGGTAATTTATTAGATGATGTTTAAAAAAAATTAAAAAATTGGGGGGGTAGGGGGGGGGTGGTAAGGGGGTGGGTTTGAGGGGGTATAATTCGGGGTGTGGTTATTTATTAGATGATGTTTTAAATAAAACAAGTGGGGGGGAGGGATTCTGGGTAGGGGAGTGGGGTATTGTTTGGGTGGAATCCATCGTGGTATTGAGGTAAGTGTTGTTTTGTCAAAGTAATATTAAAATGTGATCATAAATAAAGAAGTTATGGCAATTTAAGCAAAGTGTTCAATTAACTAAGTGTAAAAGGGGCCATAATTATGTCAAAATGCTTGATACATTGGTCTCCTCTTGTTTATAGGTTGAGGTCATGTTGGTTAACAAGTATGCAAAATATAAAAGCAATATGTCAAAGGATATAGGAAATATTTGGGGTAGTACGCGAACTTTAACATAGAATTATCAATAATATGCATATTCTCAGTATAAAAGGGGCAATAATTCTGTCAAAATGCTTGATACAGTTGTCTGCTCTTGTTTATAGGTTGGGGGTCATGATGGTTAACAAGTAGGCAAAATATGAAAGCAATATGTCAAGGGACAATGAAAATAAATGGGGTAGTATGAAAACTTAAACATTTGCTGCATATTCTAAGTGGAAAAGGGGCCATAATTATGACAAAATGCTTGATAGAGTTGTCTGCTCTTGTTTATAGGTTGGGGTCATGTTGGTAAACAAGTATGAAAAATATGAAAGCAATATGTCAAGTGACAATGAAAATAATTGGGGTAGTACAAAAACTTTAACATTTGCACGCACACGCAGACGCAGTCGCTAACGCAGACGCCGGGGCGAGTAGGATAGCTCCACTATATATATATTTTATATATGATAGTCAAGCTAATAAAAATAAATCATCATGATCTATCTCTGAATATTCTTCATATGTAAATACCTTCAACTCAAACAAATATAATTACACATTTGATAGGACTCCTGTGAAAACTTATAGCAGGGGAGACAACTTTCAAATTCAAATCATGCTGGCAAAGCAGCTTATTCGTTATAACAATGATACATTACAAGAGCTGTCTGAGGACAGCGCGCTAGACTATTTGAGTGCTTGACAGTATAACGTAAGCCATCATGGAGAGGGGGGGGGGAATAATATGGGTGTGTGGTCATTTAAAAGATGATCTTTCAAAAATAAGGAAAACAATTTTATTTTATTTTTTTGGAGGGGGGGGGGATTCTGGGGTGGGGCATGGGGGATGGTTTGGGTGGAGTGCATTGTGGTATGTCAGGTAAAAGTTGTTTTGTCAAAGTATGAATCAAATGTGATCATAAATAAAGAAGTTATGGCAATTTAAGCAAAATGTTCAATTAGTATAAAAGGGGCCATAATTCTGTCAAAATGCTTGATACAGTTATCTGCTCTTGTTTATAGATTGAGATCAGGTTGGTAAAGAAGTATGCAAAATATGAAAGCAATATGTCAAAGGACATAGACAATATTTAAGGTGGTACGCAAACTTTTACCTTTGCACGCTATCGGGAACGGGAACGCCAACACCGGGGTAAGTAGGATAGCTCCACTATATATATTTCGAGCTTGGAAAGCAAAGGCTATGAAACCAAATAAACAAAGTGTAACAGAAAGGACAATATAAATATTTAAATAAAAGGAACGTTATAAAGAAATATCAAGGCCTTAGAGGACAGTGGTTTCATGGGGCACTGTTTACATTTAATTCTAACAACCAATTGTCAAGTGAATTTAAATTTAGATGGAATGCAACTCGATACAAAGCAATGTTTTATTGTGTTATATATAGGCAGTCATATAAAACACGTGCTTATCTGAGACTTGCGAAAACCATGAAAAAATGAAAGTGAATTTTCGTTAACAATTACACTGTGTTTCCATGCAACCAAATCGTCTGGATTACTTATTTAATCTCTCTTCGCCTGTGCCAAAACAATAGCACAAAAGCCAGATTTATGCGAATTTGCTGGAAATTTATTTATCCTGGGGATGAGACTGACCGATGGAAAAACCTCAGAAGCATCCTTGAAACAGACAAAGACAGTGTTGTGGAAAAAATACTGATTGCATGGTAAGCTAAAAACGTGGTATCTACGTCTCTGCTTTTGATGGATTATTTGTTCTGCAATGCAATTACACAAGTATTGATAGTATAACGAGTTCCTTGCATGGTTAAAAAACAAGCTTTTGTGCCTCTAGATATTCGTACCACACTTTCGTGATTTTTTTTTTTAAGAACACTCCATCACGTGACTAACGAATCCTAAAATATTTGGTAATATTGAAAAAATCATGCATTATAATATTTTATTTATGATTTATTCTTTCAGAATATGTTTCAGTAATATTGAAAGAAAAATCAAGAAATACACAAATTTTAATTATGAATAAATAATTTTTTTCTATAGACTATTTATATTTTATGAAATATACTTGTATGCATGTGTGTTTATTGTGTATAATATTATTATTATGTAATCAGTTGTCATTAAATGATATATTATTATCCAGTGTAGTAAATTATCTCAATTGAAAATCAATGTTGTTGTTTCTTCAATTTAATATTTGATCAAATTGACGTTCTCTCTGTAAAATAAGACAACCCTTCTTTTCTTGAGCCATTTGGAAAGGCGTGCTGGCCCAACTGTTGAAAGTTTAACTGTTAAGCACAGTGTGAGAACAAAAAGCCTGACACCCTTGCAAGGTCACGGTCATCAGCTGCCACCTGATCTGGGCCTGTCTTTTTTGTTCAAGAAGGAAGTGACGTCACTCCTGGTTAAGTGTCAGGAATAGGAGAGGTCAAATCAGACAGTATGCAAACTACTGAACATTCGCGGCCATAAGTCGACCTGAAAACGATCCCAAAATTGACCTTAAAAGTCAACTCGACTTATGGGTGTGGTACTTAAAAAATAAAAATCCATATTTCTGGACTGTTTTTTTTTTTAAGTATAAAATCTCCGGAGCCGAGGAATTTTATGACTGTTGACGGTAAAGCCGACTCGTCTTTTACTTAAATCCGTTAATAACAAAATACTCATGTTTCCATTTGTTTTTAATTCATTAATCTTAATAATAAGTCCAAATAATAACATATATAAATAACTTGGTAAATATTAAACATTTGTGACATATGGTAAAATGGCGAAAATCATACATAGCAATTAGTTGCATTGATACATCGTCCGGGCCCGTATTCACCAACAATTCTTTAGCAATTCTTAGACTTGAAAATAAAGAAAATTCTTAAGTCTAAGAAAAAATTCTTAAGTCTTATTCACGAACTCATTTTGCTAAAGAAAATTCTTAAGAATAAAGAATTTTCTTTAAAATTCTAAGAATGCTTCGGGGCATTCTTAGAATAATTCTTTAAGCTTCCAAGATGGCCGTTCGCGTTATGCGTTACGCCAATATCTTGTTTGAAAACGTCGAAAATGTCCCGCGTAGAAGATTGTTTGACAGAGAAAATCCTCTAGACGGTTTGTCGGAAATGGAGGTTTATAGGAGATACCGATTTATTCCGGCAACTATACTGACCTTATTAAATTTGGTCGCCGATTCTCTGGACTTTGGAACGCTGAGGAATTCTCCTCTCCTTAGTAAAGAACGCTAAAAATAGCGTTGGTGAATACCGATAAAGAATCGACCTAAGAACGTTCTTAGAAAAGTAAAGAATAAAGAATTTTCTTTATTCTTTATTCTCAAGTAAAGAATTGTTGGTGAATACGGGCCCCGGGCCCCGTTGTCTACTAAGAACAATACCGGTAGATAAATCAAGCCGCTGACACTTGTACCCATTTAAATTTAATCCGTGTAAATGCAAACTGTCAACAGGTGCAGGTGTCTTTATGCCACCAATTATCGCTTATCGGTCTTTTTGCTAAGATCAAAGTGTAAAGTGTAGTGTTGGCATCCTTTTGATCATTTGTCTTTATTGCGTCACACCTAAAATAGTTATTCGCTAATAATATGCACAGCGGTTCTGTTACAAACTACTTCTGACCAATCAAAAATAAAAAAAATCGTTATTTTTCAACTTCACATGGTATATTTTTTGATTGGATGAAGGTGTGGTTTCGTTGACTTATTCACAACTGTCTCAGAATTAACACATAATCATTTCGTAAATAAATAGATCTTATCGGAGTGAAGTTTTTATTCATTGTTTGATTATAATAAAATTACGCAATCAACCCCAATTATTAAAAACTTTGATTGGACATATTAAATACACAATCTACTTTGGATTATCAAGATGCCAAAACTGAAGGGTGTTGCTTACGATAATGCCTTCAAGATTCGGGTGATAGAATAAGCTGAAACATCAAATAACTGTGCTGCTGAACGTGAGTTAAGGGTCAGTGAAAAACTTGTACGTGACTGGCATAAGTCGAAGGATGGAACTATAGATGGACACAAGGGTCAGAAACGTCGGGTCGTTTGTTTAAGCCCATATAATGAATTAGAGACTGATCTTCTCAAATGGTTATTGGAGTTGCGGGAAGGTGGCTTTGTGGTTACAAGAAATGCCATAAGGATTAAGGCGCTACACTTGGCAACGGATGCCAAATATTTCATCGAGAATGGCGTTTTTAAGGCATCGGCGGGTTGGTGCTTGCGTTTCATGAACAGGAATGGACCGACTCTTCGTTAACAAACCCACATCGCCCAGAAACTGCCGTCGGGCGTTGAAAAATATGTGACATCCTTTCATCAATTTGTGATACGTGAACGAAAGGAGTTTGAGTTTGAACTCTCACAAATTGGAAATATGGACGCAATGCCCATGTTTTTTTACTTACCAGGGAATGCAACTGTGAACAGGGTTGGTGAAAAGACAGTGTCAATCATTATATCGGGCAACGAGAAATCAAATTTCACCATCATTCTTTCGTGTTTGGCTGACAGTACTGAGTTAAAACCGGCAGTAGTAAAAGGAAAACGATGCCAAAGGAAAAATTTCCATCTGCTTTATGTGTTTACGTGCAGCCTAAGGGCTGGGTCGATGAGACCATCTTGGATAAGTGGTTGAATGATGTGTGGTTTTTCTCGGCCTGGAGGCCTTATTAATAAGAGATCGTTACTTGTGTGGGACATGTTTCAGGCTCATCTCACAGAGAAAGTAAAAGAACGTCTAAGGGAAAAGGGCACACGACAGGCTGTGATTCCCGGAGGGTGTACCTCACTGTTGCAACCATTGGATGTGTCATTAAATAAACCGTTTAAGTGTAAGGTGCGTGCCAGCTGGAATGAATGGATGGTAAACGGCCCCCGTGAAATCACCAAGGATGGGAATTTGAAACGGCCAAGTTTTGTCACTGTATGTGAATGGATTGTTAAAGCTTGGAATGAGATTCCATCTGACATGGTGATGAGGGCATTCCTCAAATGTGTGGAATATCCAACCCTATGGACGGTAGTGAGGATGACGCTCTGTGTGATGAATTTACGTCATCATCTTGTACACGTGTCGATGAAGAAAATGTGGAGTCTGATGACTCATATGTGTATGACAGTGCCTTGACTGATGAGCAAGTTAAGAAACTGTTCAACAGTGATGATGAAAGTGACTTTGAGGGATTTTAAGTGAACTGTGAAAAGTGATTTTTAAGGAACTGTTCAACAGTGATGATGAGTGACTTTAATGGATTTTAAGGGAACTGTGAAAAGTAAGCGATTATGTAATGTACCGATAGTTTCATTTTGATTTGTGTAATAAATATGTTCGAAATAATGAATGATATATTATTATGATTTTTAACAATAAAATATATTTTTCATAATAATAAATAATAAAAATGTTAAATGTTTTGTTTTATATTCTTATTATTAGTATCCAAAAAATGTCAATTGTCCGTACAAAAGCACTCGGAACCATGACTAAAACGTCACTTAAACGTGTCCAAGATATTGAGAAAACTTACCCCCCAACTTAGGTCAGAGTCAAGGCAAAAAACTAAGTTTTTCTAGCCCCATAATACCCCTCGACTTATGGCCGAGATAGACTTATGACCGCGAATGTACGGTACCTTGTCTTAGTACACTTCAATTGATTCCTTGGTTATATTACTTATTTTGAATTTTTTACTGAAGACTGCTTAAAACTTAAAATATTTTATGGGTACCTTAGATTTCTTGTTTACTAAAAACAGAAAAAAAACAAGTAATTTGTAATGCTTTTAATGTTCAGTGTGGCTGGGCCATCAGGTGTGAGCTTAAAGAAACAAAGTACCACTGTTCAAAACAAACCAACCAAGGTCAAAAGAGTCGAAAAGTAAGACATTTGTTTTGTAAATTAAGTAAAGCATCTAGTGAAAATTATTGTTATTTCTAAGCAATTCTACAGAGAGATTTTCATGGAACTATCAAACAAACAAGAGCTGTCTCCATAAGATGACATATGCCCCCGATAAATGCTTTGATAGAAGTTATAAGCATTTTTCAAAACCTAAACGCATTTTTCAAAACGCGGACCCTAAGTTCAAGGTCAGGGTCAAAATGTGTGATGGTATGGAAAGGCCTTGTCCATATACACATGCATACCAAATATGAATGTTACATCTTAAGCGACATAGAAGTTATGAGCATTTTTCTAAACCTAAAGTGTGACGGACTGTCGGACAGTGCAATCACTATATGCTCTCCTTCGGGGGGCATAAAAAATTGTATACATTATATTGACAAATGTGAATTAACATATTACACTTTTGTTTTTTTCTTCTGAAAATTATTTTTGTCATTTCTGTATGTGTAAAGTAACTGCCCGTTTGTACTTGTTTATACAAACTTGTGAAATTATTAATGTTTTACTTTATACTTTTATGTATTTATTTGTCATACAAAAATAGTAATGATAACAGATATTTATTTACAATAAAACATGACCAAGTTGTTTCATACTGTACCTTTGTAGTCAGTCAGATGATGATGTAGTTGACGAGGCTGGTGTTGTCGACACAGTATTCAATTCAACATTGACTATGATGATGATTTGGGGATGATTTTCAACTAGTCAGTTTCGAAAAACCTCTAAAAGATGAGAACATGACTGAGGACAAGTATTTTGTCATCATACACTGCCTTGACAAGCTTCTAGATATGCTGCCGTTCAAGCATTGTTCGAAGTGAGGGAAGATTGTTACTCATAAAACAAAGGCTGTTTTAAGCGTGTACTGTCATTTCAATTTGGGTAAGAAACTCGTCAGCAAATTGAATAGTGAATCTATAATATCTTAGAAGAATTTTTGTTTGTATTTTCCATGTAAAGAGTTTAGTACGTAATTTGCAAGGCCGTGTCGAAATTAATACAAAATAAAACATAAGTTAACCCCATGTGTATAAATTCCTGATTGCTGGCAAAAAAGTTCCCATTAAAATTTGTAACAGTTATAATTGCATAAATATAGATTACTATGACCATTATTAAAAAGAGCACCACCTTTGTAAAGGTGAAGGGACCTATCTCAATTTTAATCACAAAGGGAGTGGAGAGGGGTGTGGTCATTTATTACATTATCTTCCAAAAAATGCAAAAATAAATATTTATTTTTTTTGTTGGGGGGGGGGGATTTTTGGACGGTATTTCAAAAATAAAATAATAAAAATAAATATTTGTGTTTTTTAACCAAGTTTAAATTAATATAAACAAGGGCTGTTTGTAAAACATGCATGCCTCCCTATATGGGCTATAAGTTGTAGTAGCAGCCATTGTGTGAATACATTTTTTGTCACTGTGAACGGTGGTGGTGGTGGTGGTGGTGGTGGTGGTGGTGGTGTAGTAGTAGTAGTAGTAGTAGTAGTAGTAGTAGTAGTAGTAGTAGTGGTAGTAGTAGTAATAGTAGTAGTAGTAGTAGTAGTAGTAGTAGTAGTAGTAGTAGTAGTAGTAGTAGTAGTAGAAGTAGTAGTAGTAGTAGTAGTAGTAGTGAAGTAGTAGTAGTTGTAGTAGTAGTAGTAGTAGTAGTAGTAGTAGTAGTAGTAGTAGTAGTAGTAGTAGTAGTAGTAGCAGTAGCAGCAGCAGTAGCAGCATTACCATACCAATACTTAAGAATGATCAAATGGGAAAAGGTAACCTAGCACTGGCAGTAAATATGGGGCTCATTTACAGGTCAGATTTGGAATCTCTGCTGTAAAATGAGATTTTGAATGAATTAAAGGGAGGCAAATCTGTAATAAAAAGAACATGCATAAACCGTAGTTGTTTCCCTTGTTTGAACCATGCTAAATCCTTAAAATGCCTATTTCCAGTAACTGTGACCTTCACCTGTGACCTTGACCTTTGACCTAGTGACCTCAAAATCAATAGGGGTCATCTGCGAGTCATGATCAATCTACCCATGAAGTTTCATGATCCTAGGCGTATGCATTCTTGAGTCATCATCCGGAAACCATTTTACCATTTCGGGTCACCGTGACCTTGACCTTTGACCTAGTGACCTCAAAATCAATAGGGGTCATCTGCAAGTCATGATCAATCTACCCATGAAGTTTCATGATCCTAGGCGTATGCGTTCTTGAGTTATCATTCAAAAACCATTTTACTATTTCTGGTCACCGTGACCTTGACCTTTGACCTAGTGACCTCAAAATCAATAGGGGTCATCTGCGAGTCATGATCAATGTACCTATGAAGTTTCATGATCCTAGGCCCAAGCGTTCTTGAGTTATCGTCTGACAACCACCTGGTGGACGGACCGACCGACAGACCGACCGACATGAGCAAAGCAATATACCCCCTCTTCTTGGAAGGGGGGCATAAAAAAAATTGAGGGGGGGAAGGTATAGTGTGAAGGTGTGGAGGTCATTTATTAGATGATCTTAAAAAAAAATAATAAACAAAAAAAATGGGGGGGGGATTTGAAGAGGGGGGGGGGGGGGGGGGGCGTGGGGGATGGTTTGGCTGGAGTCTATTGTGGTATGTCAGGTAAGAGTTGTTTTGTCAAAGTATCAATCAAATCTAATCATAAATAAAGAAGTTATGGCAATTTGGGCAAAAAGTATTAATTTGACCTTGAGAGTCAAGGTCATTCAAAGGTCAAGGTAAAATTCAACTTGCCAGGTACAGTACCCTCATGATAGCATGAAAGTATTTAAAGTTTGAAAGCAATAGCCTTGATACTTTAGAAGTAAAGTGGATCTAAACACAAAATTTAACCATATATTTAAAGTTACCAAGTCAAAAAAGGGCCATGGTTCCGTAAAAATTACAACTAGAATTATGCCACTTGTCCTTTACTGTCACCTTATGATAGTTTGCGAGTGTTCAAAGTATAAAAGCAATATCTATGATACTTTAGGGGTAAAGTAGACCAAAACACAAAACTTAACCAAATTTTCAATGTTCTAAGTATAAAGGGCCCATAGTTCCCTCAAAATGCCAGTCAGAGTTACATAACTTTGCCTGCACAGTCCCCTTATGATAGTTAGTAAGTGTTGCAAGTATGAAAGCAATAGCTTTGATACTTTATGAATAAAGTGGACCTAAACACAAAACATTGTGTTTTTTTTCTATCAATAGACTCGTGAAGACAGGCATGTTGTAAACAGAAGGCAGAGCTCTGCAGTTCTTCCAAATGGAATATTCTGCAATAACTTTCAAGCCTTTGCCTCCATTCTGCTGTCTGGAAACAACTATGGAAAGATTTGCTGGTTTGTCAAGTTCCTTGGACTGAAATTTCCAAGTCAAACTTAATTCCACAGGGTGCAGAACAAATATGTGGTTCCAGTAGAGCATCGAGGTTACTGCTGTGGTCGAGGGTATGGAAACGGCGGTATCACCTGAAGAATCGCGTACATCATCTGTGGACAGCAACATGAACGTATTTGCAGTCACAACCGCATCCTCGACTAGGATAAGAGCGGGAACTTTTCCTTATTTGCAGACCTCATCAGATGTTTTTCGCATATCCTATCCATGGATGCATCTATGTGATCACTGGCTGCAGAACAGGATCGATTTTTAACAGAGGGAGGCCGATCGGCGTGAGATCGAAGATAACAGGGCCAGGATGAGGTAAATGATGACCATGATTGAAACGCTGGTATAAAAGCACAACCACCATGTCTAGCGTTGTTGCAGCAGAGCACACACTCAGTCCCGAGGAACTGCGGAGTCTGCATCAGGCATCATCGGGCCGGGTAATTTCGCTGCTCATCTCATCAGTCAGCTGTACCCGGAACTCTTCAGGGTGTCTTAACTGAAGCACCAGTATAATTGCCATGGCAGGGGCAACGGCCACAAGAAGCCGCAAGCCCCCCCCCCCAGAGAAAGGATGCGATATTGCACTACGTCGGTGTGTTTTACCCGGAAGCCCTCGAGGAAACTGTGTGGCATGACAGTGTGACACCAAAAGTGAATGAACTTCTTCGCCGCCAGGGTAGACAGGAGCGTAAAATGAGAAAAGATGCGGACACATCTGGAACCACTGACGGTTACATAGAGGATCTCCACAACATGCTGCTGGCAATAAACCAAACATGCGACACTACTGCCTTTATGTCTCTTCTCAACATGTGAAATCATCATCTACATTTGAAAGAAAGTCAATGATGAGCATGTAAATACTGTTAATACAATTATGAAATAAATGTATACGTAATCAGATTTTGCAATGTGATTGTTTTTTGTTGTCTTAGTTATTTATTACAAAGTTTCATATAAAAAAAATGTGAACCACTACATCTGTATTAGATATATTATATATATATATATATATATTCATCAGTATAAATTGAAATTCGAATAAATGAAATTTGGAAGAAAGTCAAAGATATACATGTAAAATATCATGTAAAATATCATGTAAATGCTGTAAAAACAATTATGGAATAAATATGTTTGAAACCAGATTTTGAATGTGATTGTTGTCTATTGTCTTACTTTATCTTACAAAGGTTCATATTTAAAACAAGAGATGTGTTTGTCAGAAACGCAATGCCCCCTACTGCGCCGCTTTGATACATGTTTTTTACCTTTGACCTTGAAGGATGACCTTGACATTGAGCTTTCACCACTCAAAATGTGCAGCTCCATGATATACACATGCATGCCAAATATCAAGTTGCTATGTGAAGGGACATAGAAGTTATGAGCATTTTCCGAAACCCAAACGCGAACCTAAACGCAAAGTGTGACCGAAGGACAGACAGACAGACAGACAGACAGATGGAGGGACCGTCCAATCACTATATGCCCTCCTTGAAATTTGAATAAATAACGACTTTATTTTGTTGCTGTTACGTACATACCTGTACGTATGTTATGTATTAAGTACTGCAATGTTATTGGCTAAGGCGAAGATGTAGGAAAAACAACTAAGAGTCAAAACAAACAATTAAATCAAACATGAACTAAAATAATGAGTTGTATTCAAATTTTCATAACCTAACTAATACATGTAGATTTATTACCGAAATCATCAATTTATTTAATTTTACTCACTTGAAAACAAATTATGAAAACTTTAAGGGCTATAAAATAAGAAAATCATGATTCGCCGAACACTGGGGTCAGTAGCGTGTCCATCCCCCGCGAAATGTCACTCATCGGGAAAAGTGAACACTGCGGACAGGCTTTTTGTTAAAGTACACGATGTCTGTACTGTAAACCTCTACTGATAAGATCTGAGGGCCAGTGTAGCAGAGAAACACAATGCCTTGAGCATTATTGTGTCAGGTAATTGTTATATTAGTCTCATTTTTACATGTGCAGTTGACAGTGACAGTGTTGTATTGAAAGTTAAAGTTTAGACAAGACAAACCTCACCAGAAAGCTTAAACTCATTAGAAAAATCCTGAAAAATGGTTGTTAAAGCCAAGGCACTTTCATTATTTATGTTAGAGCAAGATATGCAAGAATAACAAATCTAACAATATTGGAACTAGAATATCAATGCTTACTAAACCGACAAATGCTGCTTCTTCAAGCCTTCACAAAAAGGAACAACTAACAAACAAACAAGGATAGGGAAATTAGGTTTTAATGCCCCTACCCTTGCAAACGTAAAACTGTTGATAATGAATGCAAATGGTAAAGATCACAAAGATGGTACTCCAACGATGTGACCAAAACATGCGATCTCTATTTTTTAGGTATCCAAACAAAAACCCTTCTAGACAAAAACACTTCCGTCATTTTCATAGGGGGCGGACAAAAACCTTCCCATGAAAAAACGGAGCCGTACAAAAACCCTCCCATGAAAAAACGGCAGCGGACAATAGCCCTCCAGTCAAAAAACAATAACAGATGAAATAGTAGTTAATTTTAATAAGTCTAATCACAGAATCAATTAAAGATGGCATCAACAGCATATTAGACTACTTTGACGCCAACTACATGAACGGGGCATTCAGGATCATAATGAAGGATGGTCGCCTCTGCTTCGGGCGCATGCCCCGCGCTTTCCGCCCGAGGTATGGAGCGTTTATGAGGCTGCAAAACATGGTGAAGCACAGACGAATAACGCATGTGAAAGCTGGAAAAACAGTTTCATGCATCTAGTTGGCCACGCAAATCCCTCATTGTGGAATGTCATCTCATGCCTGCATAAGGACAGCGCAATCACCGCAGCTGAGGAGTACCGGTACAAGCAAGGGGAGCTGGTAGCTGCAATGAAAGCATGTCCGGAAGGGGACCCTTCTTAATCAGAAGAAGATGAAACGCCTATGCGAGGAGGTGGTGTCGGGAAGCAAGACGGTTCAGGACTTCTTGGCTGCTGTAGGGCACTGCATTTGTGCATGTTTAGGAGTGTATGTGAACTGACTGTGTAAGATCATTGTCAGTGTTGTTTGTATTAATCTAAAGTGTCTACTATGTTGGTTTGTTTATCAATTAATTATATTTATTGCTCATCTTTTTTATGTAACATTATACTGTCTATACAATTTCATGTTCAGGAGTGCTCTGTGAACTGACTGTGTAAGATCATTGCCAGTGTTGCTTGTATTGACCTAAAGAGTGTCCACTATGTTGATTTTTTTTCGAAATAAAGAATGTCTGGTGAAGCTTGTGTCCGCCTCTATTACTTTTTCACGGGAGGGCATTCAGTACCATTAAAAGTGCCACTTTGGCACTCGGGTTTGACCTGTTCGGCACGGGTATATTATCACATATTTTACTGGTGTTAAATCATTTGCAAAGTATCTACACAAACCGCGTTTGCAACTTAAAGTAGGTGGGATGAATTTTCCTCAGTTGGCCAGATCAAAGTTTAATAGCAATTAATTAAAATTAATTGATCCATAAAAGAGTTTGGTACAATTAGATATTTGCACTAATAAATTGGCGATTAAAAATTGTATACAAGGCAAAAAAAAGCATTTCATATCATTCTCACAATGTCAGATGATACTTGTTTTGGTTGTAATTCGTGTGCGACAAGAAGCATTGCAATGTGATTCGTGCTCACGTTGGAAACACAGAACTTGCGAGACTGGCAAGTTTTAAATCATTGTTGACCGTTAAATAAATAATTGATATTAGATTTTAGTAAATAGCAAAACAGAAAAGCAACAATTTAATGGCCAAACTATTTCTAATTTTGAGTAAAATATATTTGTTAGTGAAATTAGTTTAAATTACGTGTTTCTATAATAACGATCAACGTAATTTTGCCGACATGTTTAAATTTTATAATCAAGACAATTTTTGTGTGTTTCTGATTTTACTTAAATTTATTTTTCCAAAATATATATATATTTTGAATATATTTATTCAAAATTAAAAATTTTGAAATGTCGGTATCTAAAATCATTTAATTTGCATATCTACATAATTTACCAAGGTATTCTTAAACAAACTTTTTTTTTTAATTACATAATTATGTCATTTTCAATCATAACAAAATTGTCATTAGAGTTACCATATCCTGAGAATAGAACTGCGAAGAAGAAATAATCATGAAATTGTCAGTCTTTGACATTTTCTTTGAAATTGTCACAATCTTGAAAATTGTCCATATCCTTTGGAATTGTCCAAAGTCTTAGTCGAACGATGGGGAAAATGCGACAGGCCTACACAGCTAGAGAAAATCTTGCCGTCATCCAGTATGCGGAGGAAGATGGCAACCGAGCTGCTGGCCGACAGTTTAATGTCAAGGAGTCATCCATCCGGGAATGGCGGAAAAAGAAGAATGGCCTCATGAAAATGCCGAAGACAAAGCAGGGTTCTGCGGCACACTACCAAGAACTTGACCAGCAGATCATTGCCTGGGTTGCCAAACGTCGTGAGGGTGGTGTCGCCGTTTAAACGATCGAGCTGAGGATTGAAGCACGTCTCCTCGCAGCATTGTCACCCAATATGCAGAGGTTTAAGGGTTCCGCCGACTGGTCATATGCCTTCCTAGGAAGACATCAGCTGTCAATTAGGAGACGTACACACAACGCTCAGAAGCTCTCATCCGACTTCGAAACCCAGCTGGTCGGTAGTTCCAGCGCTTCATCATTCGGCATCACCAGCAATGGAACTACGATCTGTCTCAGATTGGGAACGCTGATCAGACATCCCTCACCTTCGATCTTCCATACAGCACAACAATCGCCTCCAAGGGTAGCAAGTTAGTCTCGATCAACACCACAGAGAACGAGAAGAACCATTTCACTGTCATGCTTGCATGCACAGCTGATGGCGGTAAACTTCCTCCCTATGTGGTGTTTAAGAGGAAGTCCCTACCCAAGGGAAAATGGCCATCTGGGATCCTTGTCCATTGCCAGGATAAAGGGTGGATGGATGGCAGCCTGCCGAATGACTGGGTGAAGCAAGACTCGGAGGCTTTTCAAAACGAATCATGTAAGTGCTGGATGCCGTCCGGTGCCACTGATCCCCAGCACCAAAAGCACATCTAAAACACGACTTTTGGACAACGTTGGCAATCATCTTAGGCCCTGGATGTATCAGTCAACAAGCCAATGAAATCTCTTCTCCAACGACGATGGAACGCCTGGTACTGCGAGAGAAGCCACACATACACTCCAACTGGAGGAATGCGGAAGCCTGAATTTGAAGAAATTTGTCAGTGGATTGTGGACGCCTGGAATGAGTTGTACCCTGACATCATCAGAAGTGCCTTCAAGAAATGTAGCATCAGCAACAACCTTGATGGATCAGAAGACGACGCATTTTGAGACGCCAGCATCAAACAGAGGTAAAAAACACCACAATCACCACCTCCACTACCACCACAACCGACGGCAATCTTCAAAACAACTGTTACTGCAACGACACACTACATGGAATGACCGATGATAAAATTGCCCGATTGTTTGACAGCGACAATGATGATGAGTAATTCGAAGGATTTGACTTTTCGGACATTGACGGACGACCCATCTAGAGATGAAATCAACAACAACAACGAAGGTCCTTTTTATAGGGATGGGAATCGTATTAGAAATCGGTATCCGAATAACCGTATCCGCTATCCGAATATATCCGATTTTCCATTTTCTTTTGTAAGTAAACTGCAAAAGGCTGTTACCATCATCACAACACTGTGAATACATTACATTAATTTACATTGTTTACAGAATAACAAACAATATAACGCATTTATATGATTTCTTTATTTCAATTATTTTATTTATAAGAACAATATCAAAGTCGCAAAATACATAATTTCTTTATTAAAAAAAAACACACACATTGTAAAGCTAAAACAAAAGCATACTATGTTATAAACATTCTACATACAGTTTATATATTCAGTTCAACTTCATTTGTAGTCGCTAAAGCCGGCCGACAAGAACACGTGCTCAATCGGAACCGATGTTGCCGGAACTGCTAAAATACTTCGGGAGTTTGAGAAATCGCGATTTGTATACTCTTTTTTAAACAGATAAATATTGACTGACCAATTGAAAAACTTTTATTTGATTTGGCAGAGATAATTTTTCAATACTTTTGCACCCGTCGATTGAAGCCAAGTAGCCAATTGGTGTCAATTATCGGGAAGTAAGGAACTTAAAAAAAGCACGGCGGCGCAAGTTTGCAATTATGCAACTCGGCCAAGGTGATCAGGAACTGGCAGGGGCACTCGCAGAGCAACAACTTATTAACAGGTTTATGTTACTCTGTCAAAGATGTCTGATATACAGATAAACGTCGAAATATTCGATGAGGAATATAGTGTGCATAACAACATGGGTAATCTCGTTTAATCAAGTATTCGGATCCTCTTTTACGAATCGGATACTTGAACAGTATTCGGATATCCGGATAATCGTTACCATCCCTACCTTTTTAGGACCGCACATATTCTTGAAAGAATATTCTGCAAATTGTCAAACACAAATATGTGTGCAATGTAACCTTTCCATATATATTGCGTAGACCCTCCAAAAGAACAACTTGAGATCAGCAATGTAAATAAAATGATTTTCAGTTAGCCTACGGAACGGATTTTTTTCCTCAATATTTTGGCTTCAAAAACGTTTTCCCGATATTTTTGCCACTCTCTTGTCACTCTGTCAAATGCTGGCGGCATAATATCATTTGCTCATTGTTTTGATTTTGGTTAATTGATGTAATGTTACCAATTTCATATTTATGCATTGTAGGATGGAATATATATAACAACCATGTGTTATAAGAATTATGCAATTAATCTCATTCGTATTCATAAAATTATTCTTAATATAAACCCCATATATACTTTATGCTATATAAACATTTAATAAACAAGATCTGGCGTCCTACCAGTGGAAACCACAGAGCTTTCATATGTTGCCCTGAGCCTGTACTGGAGAGCAGTCATTGGTGGTTCAGTGGTCGTAGAGTGTTCATTTGTTGTCCCTGATCCTGCAGTTGAGTCAGTAGTACTCGGTGATTCGATTGGAGACTTTGAAGTTGAGGAGCTAATGGTTAATGGACGGCACTTTCCTAGTTGCGAAGAGTCCGTTCAAGAAGCTCTTTAGCATCCAAGCTTTTGTCTGATGCAAAGAACACCTGAAACAGATCCCACTAGTCTTCTGCCTCAGGTCTGGGAGAAGTAGACGATTTCTACGAGGCATAAAGGTTTATATTTATATCTCATTTTTATTTCCATTTCGCATTAACTTTCAATTTTGAGATCAAAAAGGTCTTTTTCAAACAATTTATTATATAGAGTAAGAAGTGTAATCCATGTAATAAAGACACCATTTGGTATTGTTCATTGTAATCGCGGACTTATTTCCATATCATTCTATGGAATTGTTTGTTTAAACAGGTCATTAGAGTAATTGATCGGAGACTACTGAGGAAGATTGCTGTACAAACATTCGTAGTGGACTTCGATTCTGGACTATGGCAGGGATTAAAGCAGCGAATCCCTGGCTACGCCATTCAAGGATGTGCATTCCACTTGTTGCAAGCGGTTTTCCGCAAGAAACAGGAGATTGGTGGACAGTTAAATACAGTTATTTTTGTTTATAACTAAAACAGGGGTTTCGTTCATGCATTATATAAAAAGGTAAGCAGATGCAAATAAATAGTATACATGTTATTCAAACTTGATTTTAGGTATAGCTAAAACATATCTGTTGAAAATAGTTTGATGTTTAATATTATATATGAGTATATATATTTTTCAGACCACATTTAATCGGAAGGATGACATACCATTTATTACGCCAGGTCATGACTTTGCCGTTACTGCCAGCAGAGCACATTCCATCCATGTTGGATGCATTGGACGAGCGGGCCAACAATGACCATCTGGACGCTGTCATGGCACATGTTTTTAACACCTTGATAAACAGCAGGATCTTCCCGGTGGAGTGTTGGTTCATCTTCATGAAAAGTGTAAGAACGATTGTGAAGGATGGCACAACCGTCTCAACACCAGGGTGGCAACACGAGGGCCGGTGCCATTCTACTTACTTGTCTTGGAACTGTACAGTGAGGCATCTGACATATCACACCACATCAAGCTGATGTCCGAAGGAACAAGAGCACCGCCTTGCGGGTGCAGACCGCTCATCTATTTTCTTTTTAAAGGTGAAGGGACTCTCATTTTCAATCACAAAGGAGGGAGGGGTGTATAGTGTGGGGGTATGGAATTTATTACATTATCTTCCAAAAATGCGAAAAAAAAACGGGGGGGGGGGGAGGGGGGGGGGATTTTTGAGTGCGATGGTTGGACGGTATTTCAAACATAAAAATAAATTGGGGGGTGGGGGGGGGGGGGGGGGGGGGGGGGGGGGGGGGTAAAGTGTGAGGGTGTGGTGGTAATTTGTGAGATGATCTTAAAATGAAAAAAAAAATTAGGGGGGGGGGGGTGGGGGTTCGGGTGGGGGGAGGGGGGGGATTCTTGGGTGTGATGGTTGGACAGTATTTCAAACATAAAATAATAAAAATAAATATTTGTGTTTTTTAACCGTTTAAAAAAAATTGGGGGGGGTGGGGGGGTATAGTGTGAGGGTGTGGTGGTCATTTGTGAGATGATCTTAACAAGAAAAAAAAATAAAAAATTAAGGGGGAGGGGGGGGAGGGGGGGGGGGGGGGGGGCTAGGGCACAGAGTATAGTTTGGGTGGAGTCTATTGTGGTATGTCAGGTAAGAGTAGTTTTGTCAAAGTATCAATCAAATCTAAAAATAAATAAAGAAGTATTGGAAATTTTAGCAAAATTTAATAATTTGACCTTGAAAGTCAAGGTCATTCAAATGTCAAGGTAAAATTCAACTTGCCAGGTACAGTAACCTCATGATAGCATGAAAGTATTTGAAGTTTGAAAGCAATAGCCTTGATACTTAAGAAGTAAAGTGGATCGAAACACAAAATTAAACCATATATTCAAAGTTACTAAGTCAAAAAAGGGCCATAATCCCGTAAAAATGACAACCAGAGTTATGCAACTTGTCCTTTTACTGTACCCTTATGATAGTTTGCGAGTGTTCCAAGTATGAAAGCAATATCTATGATACTTTAGGGGTAAAGTGGACCAAAACACAAAACTTAACAAAATTTTCAATTTTCTAAGTATAAAAAGGGCACATAATTCTGTCAAAATGCCAGTCAGAGTTACATTACTTTGCCTGCACAGTCCCCTTATGATAGTTAATAAGTGTTGCAAGTATGAAAGCAATAGCTTTGATACTTTAGGAATAAAGTGAACCTAAACACAAAACTTAACCAAATTTTCAATTTTCTAAGTATAAAAAGGGCACATAATTCTGTCAAAATGCAAGCCAGAGTTATCTAACTTTGCCTGCCCAGTCCCCTCATGATATTAAGTAAGTGTTCCATGTTTGAATGCCATAGCATTGATACTTTCTGAGAAAAGTGGACCTAAACGCAAAACTTAACCAAAATTTTCAATTTTCTAAGTATAAAAAGGGCACATAATTCTGTCAAAATGCACGCCAGAGTTATCTAACTTTGCCTGCCCCGTCCCCTCATGATAGTTAGTAAGTGTACCAAGTTTGAATGCAATAGCATTGATACTTTCTGAGAAAAGTGGACCTAAACGTTAAACTTAACCGGACGCCGACGCCAACGCCGACGCCAAGGTGATGACAATAGCTCATAATTTTTTTTCAAAAAATAGATGAGCTAAAAATGACACCGGATCAGCAGAAAGCCACCGGTTCCATACAGGGGAAGCTGTTTTCTCTGTGGGAGAAATACATTCAGAGAGAGATCTCCGTCTAATGTCTAGTAAGGGAGTGTGCGCACGTGTACTGGCCAGCTGCTTCTGGTGGACAGTGATGATCAATGATATGTGTTTGGTCATGTCCATTTTTAATGATGTTTGCCATGTATGTTTTTTTTTGTTTTTTTTCAAAATAGAAAAAATAAAACTTGATTAAAATTTGATGAACTATATTTGTTTGGTTATGACTATTTTTATCGATGTTTGCCATTTATGTTGTTTTTTTTTAACTTTTTTAAAAAAAGGAAAATTAATCTGATTAAAATTCGGTGAATTATATTTGTTTTGCCATGTACATTTTTTTTTATCGATGTTTCCCATGCATGTTTTTTTTCAAACTAGAAAAAGTAGGTGTCGAAGGGTTAAGTGTCGATGACAATACACTACACGTTAAAATATATATATTAACAATACATTCATTATTTATTAAAAACTAAGGTACTTTTTCAAATGATTACTATGAGGTTTGCAAACCTTTTGTATTTAGATTTAACTATTATTTTCATTTCCATTTATTTTTTAATTTTAAGATTAAATAAAACTCCAGAAGGCATTGAGATGACAATAGTATGTTGAAATATATTAATTTACCAATAAATGCATTTAATTAATTACAAACTTACGTAGTTTTCTAAAAATGAACTAAGTGCCAAAGCGTCTAACTATAAGTGCCGAAATATCCAACTTCAAGTGCCGAAATAACTACCGAGTGCCGAAGTGACTAAAGTACGAAGTGACCAGGTTCAGAAGTGACTAGGATTCATGAGCATGTTGGTGATGCCATGAGAATCATACTGTCAGATCTCCAGAGAACTTATAATAACAGGATGAAGAAGGCAGTCCCAGTGAATTTTATACCAATTAGTTGGAAGTGTCTGAAAAGGGTAATGGTCAATGTGTTGAATTCCCATTATGTGAGTGGCCTTGAAACTAACTGGTGAAAAAATCACCTACTTTTACATTGTATCTGACGAAATGGCCTTGAGGGACAAACAGTGGATGGACCTTGAACTTGACAAGACAGTGGTTTGCCTAAACCTAGACTACAATGAACGATGTTTCTGTGGGCAGTTGGAGGAACCAATCACCTATTAATTAAAAGGTCAAGGAGCATTTAAAATACTGACTTTTTTGCATAAAGTGGTATGCAATTTTTTTAATCATTAAATGAATCATTTTTTCATAAATTACAATGCCAGTCTTTTCCTGGACATTGTGGGAAAAATACAATTTCTGGAGTTTAGATTTTTTTTCGTGAAAAGTCCACTGATTTGGGAAAAAATAGTTTCATATAACTCTTTATTTTAATATAATAATTTAAATAATAATAACAAAATCTTACAATTATATTGACATACTTTGTTATATGTCATTGAAATAAAATTAAAATAATCATTTGACACTTCTCTACAAAAACAAGAAACCGTCGGGGACGGGTTATGCTCCCCAAAGGTTTTTTTGTCACAATATTGCACTATATATTCAGATAAAAGGAAACGTCTTGAGGGACATAACTTTGGACAAAAAAATACGATGGATGGTTTAGCAACTTAAAAATTTCAAAGGGCCATAACTCTCTAAATAAATCATATAACCAGAACCCACTAATAACATGCACATGTCCTCAAGGTAGTTAAGCTTCCCATAAAGCTTCATTGTATTCCAGTAAGTAGTTGGGGAGAAATAGCCCGGACAAGAATTGCACTATATGTACAGTTAATAGAAAACTTCAAAGGGCCATATAACTATGTGAAAAATCATCCGACCAGAACCGGCTGATAATATGCACATCTCTTTGTAGTGAAGCTTCCCATAAAGTTTCATTGAATTCCTGTAATAAGTTGCTGAGAAATAGCTCGGACAAGAATTGCACTATATGTACAATGGAAAATTTCAAAGGGCCATAACTCTGTGAAAAATCATCCGACCAGAACCCGCTGATAGTATGCACATCTCCTCTTGGTAGTGAAGCTTCCCATAAAGTTTCATTGAATTCTGGTCATTTGTTGCTGAGAAATAGCCCGGACAAGAATTGCACTATATGTACAGTTAATGGAAAATTTAAAAGGGCCATAACTCTAAGAAAAATCATCCGACCAGAACCCGCTGATAATATGCACATCTCCTCTTGGTAGTGAAGCTTCCCATAAAGTTTCATTGAATTCTGGTCATTTGTTGCTGAGAAATAGCCCGGACAAGAATTGCACTATATGTACAGTTATTGGAAAATTTCAAAGGGCCATAACTCTGTGAAACAAGAGCACCGCCTTGCGGGTGCAGACCGCTCATCTATTTTCTTTTTAAAGGTGAAGGGACTCTCATTTTCAATCACAAAGGAGGGAGGGGTGGAGTGAAGAGGGGTGTATAGTGTGGGGTTGTGGACATTTATTACATTATCTTCCAAAAAAGCGAAAAAAAAATATAAAAAAAATGGGGGGGGTGGGGGTGGGGGGGATGGGGGGGGGGGGGGATTTTTTGGGTGCGATGGTTGGACTGTATTTCAAACATAACCGTTTAAAAAAAAAAAAATTGGGGGTGGGTGGGTATAGTGTGAGGGTGTGGTGGTAATTTTTGAGATGATTAAAAAAAAAATAAAAAATAAAAAAAAAAAAATTGGGGGTGGGGGGGGTGGGGGGGGGTGGGGGTATAGTGTGAGGGTGTGGATGTCATTTGTGAGATGATCTTAAAAAAAAAAAAAAAAAATAGGGGGGGGGAGGGGGGGGGAGGGGGGGAGGGCGCGGGGGATGGTTTGGGTGGAGTCTATTGTGGTATGTCAGGTAAGAGTAGTTTTGTCAAAGTATCAATCAAATCTAATCATAAATAAAGAAGTTATGGCAATTTTAGCAAAACTTAATAATTTGACCTTGAGAGTCAAGGTCATTCAAAGGTCAAGGTAAAATTCAACTTGCCAGGTACAGTAACCTCATGATAGCATGAAAGTATTTCAAGTTTGAAAGCAATAGCCTTGATACTTAAGAAGTAAAGTGGATCGAAACACAAAATTTAACCATATATTCAAAGTTACTAAGTCAAAAAAGGGCCATAATTCCGTAACAATGACAACCAGAGTTATGCAACTTGTCCTTTTACTGTACCCTTATGATAGTTTGTGAGTGTTCCAAGTATGAAAGCAATATCTATGATACTTTAGGGGTAAAGTGGACCAAAACACAAATCTTAACCAAATTTTCAATTTTCTAAGTATAAAGGGCCCATAATTCCGTCCAAATGCCAGTCAGAGTTACATAACTTTGCCTGCACGGTCCCCTTATGATAGTTAATAAGTGTTGCAAGTATGAAAGCAATAGCTTTGAATCTGTAGGAATAAAGTGGACCTAAACACAAAACTTAACCAAATTTTCAATTTTCTAAGTATAAAAAGGGCACATAATTCTGTCAAAATGCCAGTCAGAGTTACATTACTTTGCCTGCACAGTCCCCTTATGATAGTTAGTAAGTGTTGCAAGTATGAAAGCAATAGCATTGATACTTAAGGAATAAAATGGACCTAAACACAAAACTTAACCAAAATTTTCAATTTTCTAAGAGTAAAAAGGGCACATAATTCTGTCAAAATGCACGCCAGAGTTATCTAACTTTGCCTGACCAGTCCCCTCATGATAGTAAGTGTACCAAGTTTGAATGCAATAGCATTGATACTTTCTGAGAAAAGTGGACCTAAACGCAAAACTTAACCGGACGCCGACGCCAACACCGACGCCAAGGTGATGACAATAGCTCATAATTTTTTTTCAAAAAATAGATGAGCTAAAAATCATCCGACCAGAACCCGCTGATAATATGCACATCTCCTCTTGGAAGTGAAGCTTCCCATAAAGTTTCATTGAATTCCGGTCATCAGTTGCTGAGAAATAGCCCAGACAAGAATTGCACTATATGTACAGTTAATGGAAAATTTCAAAGGGCCATAACTCTGTGAAAAATCATCCGACCAGAACCCGCTGATAATATGCACATCTCCTCTTGGTAGTGAAGCATCCCATAAAGTTTTATTGAATTCTGATCATTAGTTTCTGAGAAATAGCCCGGACAAAAATTGTGCACAGAGGGACACACGGACAGATGGACAAACAGAGCGGCGACAATATGCTCCCCCCCCCCCCCCAATTTTTTGGGGGGAGCATAAAAATATTTAATTACCACCACCATTTGAATGCGAGTTGTACTGTTTTTTTAACATAAATGCTTGTATATAGTGTTGTATGTTATATGTATGTTCACCATCACTACAAAAAATGCATCGCCTCAAAATTTCATTTTATTTCGTGTATTTCGTTCAAAATTGATACAAATTGTCTTTTTTTCCATTTTCAAGCCACTAAATTTGGCTCTATATTCACTGATGTTTGTAATTCAGCACTTGCAAATCACAGACCTTTGGGACATTTTCAGCAACACTTGTTCTATATTACAAAAAGAACAAACTACAAGTGAACAAAGTGACAGTAACAAATCTGGATTAAATTAGAAGTAATACCCTTGTACGTTGTGACAGACCATGCCTTTCGGCAGCTAAAATTGTTGCTCGACTGAAATCTGAGCAATTTTATTATATTTTCAAACAAATTAATGAGTATGCTATAGAAAAATTAGAGCATTTAAGGACAATTTATCCTTTAACCACAGGTGGCCAATCAAATGGCAAACCTGAAATCATCGTCTGTCCATTTTAAGCCTGGTTGATCCAAGTTAAGGTAATATTCAAAACAAATGAACTCATGTGGGATACATTTCTTAATAAAGGGGACTGTGACACTGTGTTGTCATTAAACATGACAGGGAGGCTGTTTACCACAAAATAATTATCTGTGATAGCCGCAATGCTAGCAACTTATACCCATAATAAACCAGAGATTTCGATCAAAATTAAACATGATACTCGGGTGTTTGTGATGCTGCTCATTTAATTTAATCCCAGGGAGTATTCAACTGTTAACATTGTATGTTCTATTTGTTCTGCATGTGGACAAAATGATGGAAACTGACCCATTACCTTTATGAACAATTAGCAATAAATAGACAATGGTTGGTCAGATAGAAAAGAATTTGATTTTAAACAAAAGGACAATGATGACCCCTCATGCACTTCATGAAGTACAAGTACTACAACAACTGTCAAAGATTTAACCTCACAACAGTTTATACATTATGTGGGAGCATGATAAAGACTAATTTTCATCTTAATTAAGTCACAAATGAAACATTGAGAGTGTTAATACTGTTTTCCTAAAATCAGACCTGTGACTTACTCTTTGACCGCACATAACCCATAATCAAACAAAGCCTTAATGTTGTGAAGACAAAATATTCTGTCATCGAGTCCTCCATAAAGCT
Source organism: Dreissena polymorpha (assembly GCF_020536995.1). Lineage (NCBI taxonomy): Eukaryota > Metazoa > Mollusca > Bivalvia > Myida > Dreissenidae > Dreissena > Dreissena polymorpha. Next base: position 132,571,962 of record NC_068358.1, read on the forward strand.
CCTTTAAGTGGTAACAAAGATTTTTTAAGATTTGATCTCACAACATCATTTATGACTCCAGTTGATAAAGATTCAAACTTGGCATAGATATTGTCAAGATAAACATTATGACAAAGTTACATTAAGATCAAATTACAAATGTTACCTTGAGAGCGTTAACAAGGCATTTCTAAGGAAGGACATGATAACCATGTTTTAAAACAGTCTGACTAAGTTTCATCAGAACTTTCTTTTAACCAGAGATCTCAGTGCTTGAAGTAAATTTCAAAATACAATTGTCATGCTCACACTACTCAACCGTGCATATAAAATGAAAAGAGCTATTAATACAGTAATGACCAGTAATGTTGATATAGTAGTGGATAATAAGTATTTAAAAGACAGTACTGTTTCTTTTTGGAAATGTCAAAAGTCAAGTCTTTTGTTGTTATTACTATTATTATTAATTACACATAACAAATCTAATACTGGTATACATGTTTGTCAAATGTTTAATACAGGATTAAAGTCTAAATACACCGTTCAGATGTACAGCCGCCTATACGAATGGGTTGAGGTAGCTAACATCCTTAAAAGACATGAAAAACATTCTTTGTCAGCTGTATGGTAATGAAGAAACCTATACAAACGGTTTGACAAATGCAATATTTCTTCTGATAAACATAATTCATGTTCTTGTTTTTGGGCATGCTTTATAGATATAGCAAATAAAAGTCATGTATAGTAAAGCTCGTTAGTGATGTGCCTTGTAATCTTAAGGGTTTAGTCTTTAGCGAATAATTTTCTTTACTTTTCAGATTAGATTAAAGGAAAGCATCACAATAGAACTATATCAATAGACATATAAATATCCAACTGATATGGAACGATAGTAAGGTTTTTGTTGTTTAGTACTGGTCTGTATGATTTTAAATATATTTGAATAGTATAATATATATACGATGTAGTCAATGTCTTGGTAGTTTCGTTGACAAACTTCCATTAATACTGTATGCCCAGGCCTACGTACAGTATATGAAATAACATAGTTACGTGACCGAACCTATTTACATGTACATGCAGCATTATATCGTATTACATAGTATTCTTACAAATTACACACGATCGAGATTAGTTTATCTAAAGAAAAATGATTAAATCATGGTATTTTTATCAACTATAACGAACGTTTGAGCAAAATAAGTGGTGTTTACTATTCAGCGATAAGAGAAACTAGAGCTTTGTCACAGACATGACAAATACCTCCACATGCCGCATTGACACAGAATATTTTGCATGTTGTCTTTACAAAAAACAGCCGACATGCTTAATGTTTAAAACACACTAAGTGACCCAATGACCTAGTTTTTGACCAGGCATGGCCCATGTTCCAACTTGACCTACACATCATCTAGAAAAAACTTTTGACCAAGTATGGTGACGATCGGATGAAAACAACTTGAATTAGAGAGCGGACATCATGCTGAATGTTAAAGAGAAGTCTTTCTCCCCAACGTCCAAACTTGAAGAGTCACTAAGTGACACCGTGACCTAGTTTTTGGCTCAGCATGGCCCATATTCAAACCAAGACCAAGATTGGTAAAGATATTGGATGAAAACTACTTGAATTAGAGAGCAGACAAAATGCTGAATGTTTAAAACGCACTAAATGACCCAATGACCTAGTTTTTGATCCGGCATAACCCATTTTCAAACTTGATCTAGACATCATCTAAATACAACTTCTGACCAAGTTTTCCCTGACGCCCAGAAGAGTCACTAAGTGATCCCTTGACCTAGTTTTTGGCTCAGCATGGCCCATATTCAAACCAAGACCAAGATTGGTAAAGATATTGGATGAAAACTACTTGAATTAGAGAGCAGACAACATGCTGAATGTTTAAAACGCACTAAATGACCTAGTTTTTGATCCGGCATAACCCATATTCAAACTTGATCTAGACATCATCTAGATACAACTTCTGACCAAGTTTGGTGAAGATCGGATGAAAACTACTTGAATTAGAGAGCGGACACCATGCTCAATGTTTAAAACGCACTTAGTGACCCCGTGACCTAGTTTTTGACCTGCCATGACCCATGTTCGAACTTAGCCTAGACATCATCTAGATACAAATTCTGACCAAGTTTGGTGAAGCTCTGATGAAAACTACTTTAATTAGAGAGCGGACACCATGCTCAATGTTTAAAACGCACTAAGTGACCCCGTGACCTAGTTTTTACCTGCCATGATCGATGTTCGAACTTGGCCTAGACATCATCTAGATACAATTTTTGACCAAGTTTGGTGAAGCTCAGATGAAAACTACTTCAATTAGAGAGCAGACACCATGCTCAATGTTTAAAAAGTATCTAAGTGACCCCGTGACCTAGTTTTTGACCCGGCATGACCCACATTCGAACTTGACCTATACATCATCTACTTGCAACATCTTACCAAATTTGGTGAAGATCGGATGAAAACAACTTGAATTAGAGAGCGGACACTTAATACAGACCGACAGACAGACCAGACTGACAGACCGACCAACAGACAAGCTCACTCCTATATACCCCCCTAAACTTCGTTTGTGGGGGTATAATTATCGATTCATTCTCTTTTAAAATATGCTAGTCAGCTTTGGTTTGTACCTACCACGCGTGCCAAATATCGGAAAAGCCCAGACTAGAGAGTTCGGAATAACAACTATTGGACAAGTTGGATATTGGTGCATTTTGGGTGCACAACTAGGTCACAAGGGCCAAGTAAGAGAAAACCTTATGACCACTTTAGAAATCACTGTTATGAAACTTTGTCAGGATGTTTGTTTCAATAATATGTAGGTCAAATTTGATAATGGGTCACTAGGGCAAATTTCTGGAAAACCGTGTGAAAACTCCAGCACGGACTGTTTTGATTGTACATGTATCTCTTTAATACCAAATTTTGTATTAATTTATGCCTTAGTTATACTTCGTTGCGTATCAATATTGAGCGTTCAACAGTGGTGTTTTAAAAATTGGTTTGGAATTTTCTGAACAACATGCAGAGAAAAATTGAAATCGTAATACTGGTACCCCGATATCATCTGAAATTGAAATTGTCTATCCACACAAGATTTATCATGAAATTGTCTATATACAAAAGTTTTATCTTGTTAATTGTCAAAATGGGTCGTGTACGTCAGTCATATACAGCCAAAGAAAAACTTGATGTTATCAAGTATGCAGAAGCTCATGGCAATCAAACTGCTTGCCAGGAGTTCAATGTCGGCGAGTCCTCGGTGCGGGAGTGGTGTAAGCACAAGGCCAATCTGCTGAAATTTTCAGAGCAAAGCAGGCTCAGCGAGGGTCGTCTGCGCACTACCCAGATATAGGAAAACAGCTGCCTTCCTGGGAAGAGCAGAGGCGGGACAGTGGAATCCCTGTGTCCACTGTTCAGCAATGTATGGAGGGTCGACAACGGCTGGCTAGTCAAAGCCAGTCCACAAAGGACTTCAAATGGTCAGTTCGGTGGGCCCATGGTTTTCTGAGACGCCACCACCTCTCTATCAGAAGAAAACGCATATAGCGCAGAAGCTACTGAGGGACTTCAAAGACAAGTTGCTCAAGTTTCAGCCCTTCATCATAAAACTTAGGCTGAAGTTTGAATTTGAGCTGTCACAGATTGGCAACGTTGATCAGACCCCTCTGACGTTCGATCTGCCAGCGCATACAACCATTGCGGCGAAGGGAACAAAGACAGTGACTATCAACACTACGGGCAACAAAAAGAACTGTTTCAACGTCATGCTTACATCCACAGAAGACGGTGGAAAGCTCCCCGTATGTTGTCTTTAAGTGGAAGACACTTCCAAAGGGTGTTAAGTGGCCCACCGGAATCATCATTAGGACACAGGACATAGGATGGATGACAACCTGGTTAAAGGGGCCTTTTCACAGATTTTGGCATTTTTTGAAGTTTGTCATAAATTGCTTTATATTGATAATAAATGTTAACATTGGATATCAAAAGCTACAGTAAAAAATCAAGAATACAATTTAAAAAAAAACAAGAGATGTGTTTGTCAGAAACACAATGCCCCCTAATGCGCCGCTTTTTTTTTTACCTTTGACCTTGAAGGATGACCTTGACCTTTCACCACTGGAAATGTGCAGTTCCATGAGATACACATGCATGCCAAATATGAAGTTGCTATGTTCAATATTTCAAAAGTTATTGCAAAACTTTAATGTAATATTAAAGTTTTGGTGTGGTTTTTTTATCTTTGACCTTGAAGGATGACCTTGACCTTGACCTTTCACCACTCAAAATGTGCAGCTCCATAAGATACACATGCATGCCAAATATGAAGTTGCTATGTTAAATATTTCAAAAGTTACTGCAAAACTTTACTGTAATATATATATTTTTTATTTTTTTTTGGGAAAGAATGACAGACAGACAGGCCAAAAACAATATACCCCGATCTATCCATCCGAGGGCATAAAAAAAAGGTAACCCTCAGCAGGGCTCAAACCACTGACCCCTAGAGTCCAGGAGTAAAGTCTCCTACTTAAACCACTCGGCCATCCTTCCGGATACAGTGACGTAAGTATTTTATACTTTATATAAGCAATCCTTGTAGTTTCACAAAATATAACGACAACAACAGAACTCTCCAAATTATACATTCGTTTCCCGTTGCAACGCTTTATAATTTTCAGGTTTTTTAATCATCAAAAGATGCATATAATGACTATTTTCGAGCATGGTACTGTGAAACCATTATTATTCGTCCGACATTAATTTTCGCCTTTTTCGTCCTTCGACCGATGGACGAATTCAAGATCCTAACGAACAATCATGTCCCATATTTGAAACAAATTAGACTGAATTACCGTAGGCATGAGGCATTTAAATCCAGCGTAATCCAAGCATATACACAGGGCTCGAAATTAACACTCGCACACTCGCAAAATGCGAGAAAAAAAGATTGCAAGGTAAGTTATAAGCCACTAGTATTTTTTGCAAATAAAGAAATAGGTAAAAAAAACGAGTTATATTGCTTAATGTGTTCGACGGCATAAACGCTAAACCGTAGGTCAATTTTTTGAACGTCCGAATACCCATATGCTGAAGCGCGCACCTTGTTTGTTGACTGTTATACTTTAAATAATACAGATACACAGATGGTATTGATACAAAGAACATGAAACAGTCGACTATTCACACTCAAGTTAAATCCGGTTTTGACACAAAGGGGTGTTCATTATACAGTGTACTGACAACTGACATTTCCTGTAAAACGCGAATGCAATAAGGCTGTATCGAATGCGTCGACTTCGTTAAGGTATTATAGTGTTGATTAGCGCTAATTGTTAACAACTTTATTTCCCATTGTGTGTATTGTGTTTTTCAGGGGTGTTGCAGATTATACAGCCTACACGCGGCGAATCCGGATTAAAGACAATACTATTAAACACAATTAAAATATGACGATGTGTGATCAACACCTGACTGAAATATATTCTGCGCTTTGTTACAAATTAATAAAGAACATTTTGATTTGTGTTTGGTTGTTTGGTTTTAAAAACGCTTGAAACTTTAATGAAATATGACCAAAATAATTTGCTTACGCTAATTATAACCCATAATGTTCGCACCTTCTCTAATTGGCGCCGATAAAGGTAAAATTGTCATCAGTTTGACCGTGAAAGTAATGGAGAAAGACTAATTGGCAATTGGCTTCGTTGTTTAAAACACTCGTTAACGATTATTCAGTTCCACTTATCCGCTAATCATAACAAAGAACGTGTCAATGACATGAAATAATAAGGGACAGTTACTATCACCTAAAATAACAGACTTGTTAATTGGCATATGCCAAACAAGGCCCACCTCCTGCAAGTGACTACCAAGTGTCACCTCTCTTTCCCAAGCACGATTTTTTCGCAACCGCGTATTACATGTATTACAAACAAATCGTACGTTTTTTGTTGTGTTTTTTCAAAACCAGAAATGGACGAATTTAAGAGCGGACGAAATAGTCATTTTTATAAAAAGGGCGAAATTTTGTGCTGACGAAAATAAATGGTTTCAAAGTTAATGTTCAGTATTACTGTTTCCTCACAAATATCACAACTAAAACGAAAATTTGCGAATCTGAAACAACTTTTTTCAATTTTGTCAATTTCCCTTAACGTGAAAAGGCCCCTTTAAAGACTGGATAAAAACAGTCTCGGGAAGACGACCAGGTGGTTTTTCAAAACGAAGCCTCCTTGTCCTCGACACCTTCTGGTGCCATTGTTCCCCGGCTCTGCTGCACCTCCTTTTAGAAGAATACAAAACAACCCTTGCCATTATTCCGGGTGGCTTGACCAGCGTCCTGCAACCACTTCATGTGTCCATCAATAAGTCAATGAAGGTCCTGTTGCAAAGACGCTGGAACTAGTGGTACAGCAAGGGCGACCACTCCTTTACAGCCACCTGTGGATGCAGACGCAGGAGTTGGAAGAAATATGCAAGTGTATAATTGACGCATGGCAACAACTGGACCCTAACATCATTGCGAAGACCTTCAAAAGAAGTGCAACATCTCCAACAACCTGGACGGGACTGACAACGACGCTGTTTGGGACAACCTGGTAAAGAAGACATCCGACAACTACAACTCTACAACTCCAGATGAAAAAGACCCCCACGATATGCAAGACTTCCACGAGGAAACACTGAGCCGGATGACAGATGAACAGATAGAGAAGTTTTTTTAGAGCGACAGCGAAGAAGAATTTGAAGGTTTTGACGCACAAGCCATTGACAGAAGACCACTCTAGACAATGGCACATGAACCACAAAGACAACAAGGGCCCTTTTCAGGGCCACCCATATTCTTAAAAGAATAGTTTAAAAAATTGTCAAAAATATAGTGCTTTGCAACTCATGCTCCTGATTATATAAACACTTCTTTGTTGAAGAATGCTCAATTAAACTTTCCAACGACCCCGATTAATTGATTGCACAATATACAAATGGCGGCCATTTTTATCTGATTTTCAGGATTTTGATATTGAATTCTTTTTTTCTCCATTTTGGCTTTAAACAAGAGTTGTCTTCATACGATAACATAGCCCCAGAAAAAACGCTTTAATAGAAGTTAGCCTTGTCCATATACACATGCATACCAAATATTAAGGTTACATCTGAAGCAACATACCGGTAGAAGTTATGAGCATTTTTTATAAACCATAAACGCAGATTTCGAAACCTCAAGGCGGACCCAAACTTCAAGGTCAAGGTAAAAGGGGTCAAAATGTGTAAGCCCATGGAAAGGCCTTGTCCATACACTCATGCATACCAAATATGAAGGTTACATCTCAAGTGACATAAAAGTTATCAGCATTTTTCAAAAAAGTGTGATGGACAGATAGACAGACAGACAGACGGACAGTACCATCACTATCTCACCGGAGATACATTTATATAATGTGTGGTAGATTTTTGTGTAGATTTGTATAGCATATTTAATTGATTACAATTTTTTGTAAATGTAAGTTTTTAAATTAGCCATATTTATCGTATTACTAGACATGTAGTAGCAACTTCAAGATATTTTAGTAGATTATAATTATAATTAATACATATCCCCATGTTTCACTTTAAATAATACTCACAAATTACTCGTGCATTACACTTAACCAGTTCTGAGTTGATTTTACAGTTAACCACTCGAATAGCTGATTTTTAAATGAATTAACCAATCAAATGTGTCATTTCGACATGCAGAAGCCAAAAAGGCGCATTTTTACATCAGTATGTGATCAGCTTATACTTTGAGGAGAACATTAATAAATATATAATTTGAACTATATTTGGTTCTTTACAGGTAACTATTACATATTTTATATCTACAATTACTTTTCACAAGTAACTGTTCCATATTTTGTATTTCATTTTGCTTATTAATGTGTTAATTTTTTTATTGGTTACAGTGATTTTTTTTTGCTTTTATTTGTTACTGCCTGTGCCATTTGAATTGGGAAAATTAGCGCGATAAACCATGAAATTGGGAAAAATAGCGCGATAAACCATGAAATTGGGAAAATTAAGCATTATAAATATGATTATAAGTAACAACATTAAAATTGTTTAAAAGTGCATGTTCAGAGGTTTTTCTAGCCATTTTGGGAAAAGGAGTCTGGTCAAATTGGGATTGTTTTAATTGATAAGTTGCAAATTTGGGAATTATTTATCGAAAAAAAATACTTAATTAAAGTTATATATTTTGCAGGATGCTATATCTAGAGTTAAGAAATAATAAGGCAAAAGAAACATCTTTCTTAAAAAAAAAAAAAAAATTTTTTTTTTTTTTTTTTGGAAATTGGGCTTTTTTGGGGAAATTCTGGGAAAAACTTTGATTTTTGCCATTGGGAAGCAGCCGAAAATCGGCTGTAATTTTTAGCAAAAAAAATCACTGGGTTATTAAGTGTGTTATTTTGTTTATGTAAGGTTATAGGCAACAAAACAAACATTGACAGATTTTTTGGTCGGAAAGAATCTTAATATTCTGTCATTAATATTTGCTGATAAACATTAGGTACATATACAAATGGCATATACGCAAGTTTACGAGTTGTTTTTCAAAATAAATTTACCTCAAATATGTTTTTTTATTGTGAATAGTCATGCTTTTCAGGTGCACAACATGTAAACGTTGTCTGTACTCAAAGATATGATCGATATAAGAATAATCTACTACATAAACTGTGTCACCTCGGACAGACTTAAAGTCAAAGTCAGTTACATGTGTCGGGCAGGGAATGTTACATAAATGAGGATGTTAAGAAGAATTGTTCAGCTTTTAAGTCATTTGCAGCAATTGCTCTTAAAATCGCCTTTTGTGTGACAGTCATGCATAAATACGGATTATTTTCAAGTCCTTAAAAGAAAGACTTCCCACCAATCCACCACGATGACCCATGTAACAGCTTGATATACAACACTAAACATGGAGAGTTTGATTACTCAAAGATCCAGGTGTACATCAACGATCTCTTCCCAAAGCAGATTTTAGAACCATCAGCCGGGCACCATACACCGATATTTGTCTCCTTACGTCTAGGAATCATTTCAGATACTGGAGAACTTCAAGAGATTCGTTCGCAAGTTTATTCCAGACACGAAACTGATCATCTACAAATGATGGACATAGCTATGACTGTATGTTTTGTGCCCTATGCAAAAATGGTTTCCTGACAATAGTGTCTGAACGAAAATTGGCTGCTCATCTCTACGAATTGATGCCATTACATGTAACGAAAGCTCCTCACGCACCTGATGATGGACATTGTGCCTATAATGGGTGGCCTCTCAAAATATTTCCAGAACAATTCGGTCAACTTCAGTGCTGTCAAGCCTCATATAACCAGCACATGTGAAACACTGAGAGATCTCCTTGTGGTTGAAGGTGTATTGGTGGACAAACTATCAAAATTTGTCAGATGTGAAAATGACAGTTGTCTGTATGGCAGGCCCCTATCTGAGTCGGAATGTAAGAATGTATGTGATGCCATACAAGAAAATGTACACTTTGATGGCTTCAGCAGTGAGAAGGGTGGAGATGAGTTGGAGGATGATATAGAACCAGAGGTTGGTTTTTGCTCCCTGAGCTGCGATATTATCGCAAATAGCAACAAGACTTTCAGCAGCTGATGAAAGAGTATGTTTCTGTGCTGGTAGAGAACTAAGAAGAACGCTTCGCTGACACGGAGATCATCGACGCAATGGCAGTTCTTCTGCCAGTCAACATTACTAAGGCTGACCCTATGGCCAAGTATGGGCTTCTTGAATTTACCAAGATGGCTCAACACTTCAATGCCTATTTGCCATCTCCAGAGACCTGTCAGAGCGAGTTTCAGTATTACAAATGTCTTGAAGGGAAATTTCTCTGAAAAAAGTTTGCAAAATGCTGTCTGTTTTGGACAGTGGTAGCATGGAAAATGTAAGACTGCTTCTGAAATGTTGTGTGGTTGACAAGTGTTCAGTGTGAATGAGGATTTGGCACTCAGAACCAGATCAAATCAAGATTTTGATCATCAATAAAATAAAAAAACATTAGATGATCTATGAGAATCAGTGAGGATGGACCGGATCCAAGAGAATTCGACTTCAAAATCATGAGACTGTATTCAAAATAGTGATCAATTGGTTGTGACGTTGGTTGTACATTATTGATATTGGTTGACTGTGTTGTGTGGGATCATCATCATCATCATCATCAAAATAAGAAAAAGGGGAAGAAAAAAAGAAACTCGAGAGGCTTGCTCAGTATTGATCGGTTCCAACTGTTAACCAATCAGATAAGCCGATTAAGCAAAGCTTAATGTCTCAAGGCAGATTGGTGTGAACGAACAAGTGATAGGGTTATTTATGTTTGCATTAAAAAAAAATGGCTTAAAGGCACACCTTGAAGATGGTGTGGTGAAATTGCTCAGTTTGGACACATTTGAAGCAGAAACCAAGTTCAGTGAGGGACTGGATAAAGTAGCAGAATCAAGAACTGCCTTTGTGAAGCTGTTCAATGATAAAGGTTACTTTATATATTTATATACGTTTCCCATAGCATTAAGCGCCATATATGATAACCATCGTGTATTGTATGAATAAGATTTTATTTGTATTTATTTATCTGTGAGAAACCATAAAAACACTTAAGATTTTTATTTATGTTTAGGCGACTACTTTTATATTTATTGGTTTACAAAACCGGCGGACGTATTGTTTTAAAAAAAACAAAAATAAATAAATTAGATTTGACTTTTTTTTGTAATTTTGGGTGCACAACTAGGTCACAAGGGCCAAGTAAGAGAAAACCTTATGACCACTTTAGAAATCACTGTTATGAAACTTTGTCAGGATGTTTGTTTCAATAATATGTAGGTCAAATTTGATAATGGGTCACTAGGGCAAATTTCTGGAAAACCGTGCGAAAACTCCAGAACGGACTGTTTTGATTGTACATGTATCTCTTTAATACCAAATTTTGTATTAATTTATGCCTTAGTTATACTTCGTTGCGTATCAATATTGAGCGTTCAACAGTGGTGTTTTAAAAATTGGTTTGGAATTTTCTGAACAACATGCAGAGAAAAATTGAAATCGTAATACTGGTACCCCGATATCATCTGAAATTGAAATTGTCTATCCACACAAGATTTATCATGAAATTGTCTATATACAAAAGTTTTATCTTGTTAATTGTCAAAATGGGTCGTGTACGTCAGTCATATACAGCCAAAGAAAAACTTGATGTTATCAAGTATGCAGAAGCTCATGGCAATCAAACTGCTTGCCAGGAGTTCAATGTCGGCGAGTCCTCGGTGCGGGAGTGGTGTAAGCACAAGGCCAATCTGCTGAAATTTTCAGAGCAAAGCAGGCTCAGCGAGGGTCGTCTGCGCACTACCCAAATATAGGAAAACAGCTGCCTTCCTGGGAAGAGCAGAGGCGGGACAGTGGAATCCCTGTGTCCACTGTTCAGCAATGTATGGAGGGTCGACAACGGCTGGCTAGTCAAAGCCAGTCCACAAAGGACTTCAAATGGTCAGTTTGGTGGGCCCATGGTTTTCTGAGACGCCACCACCTCTCTATCAGAAGAAAACGCATATAGCGCAGAAGCTACTGAGGGACTTCAAAGACAAGTTGCTCAAGTTTCAGCCCTTCATCATAAAACTTAGGCTGAAGTTTGAATTTGAGCTGTCACAGATTGGCAACGTTGATCAGACCCCTCTGACGTTCGATCTGCCAGCGCATACAACCATTGCGGCGAAGGGAACAAAGACAGTGACTATCAACACTACGGGCAACGAAAAGAACTGTTTCAACGTCATGCTTACATCCACAGAAGACGGTGGAAAGCTCCCCGTATGTTGTCTTTAAGTGGAAGACACTTCCAAAGGGTGTTAAGTGGCCCACCGGAATCATCATTAGGACACAGGACATAGGATGGATGACAACCTGGTTAAAGGGGCCTTTTCACAGATTTTGGCATTTTTTGAAGTTTGTCATAAATTGCTTTATATTGATAATAAATGTTAACATTGGATATCAAAAGCTACAGTAAAAAATCAAGAATACAATTTTAAAAAAAACAAGAGATGTGTTTGTCAGAAACACAATGCCCCCTAATGCGCCGCTTTTTTTTTTACCTTTGACCTTGAAGGATGACCTTGACCTTTCACCACTGGAAATGTGCAGTTCCATGAGATACACATGCATGCCAAATATGAAGTTGCTATGTTCAATATTTCAAAAGTTATTGCAAAACTTTAATGTAATATTAAAGTTTTGGTGTGGTTTTTTTATCTTTGACCTTGAAGGATGACCTTGACCTTGACCTTTCACCACTCAAAATGTGCAGCTCCATAAGATACACATGCATGCCAAATATGAAGTTGCTATGTTAAATATTTCAAAAGTTACTGCAAAACTTTACTGTAATATATATATTATTTATTTTTTTTTGGGAAAGAATGACAGACAGACAGGCCAAAAACAATATACCCCGATCTATCCATCCGAGGGCATAAAAAAAAGGTAACCCTCAGCAGGGCTCAAACCACTGACCCCTAGAGTCCAGGAGTAAAGTCTCCTACTTAAACCACTCGGCCATCCTTCCGGATACAGTGACGTAAGTATTTTATACTTTATATAAGCAATCCTTGTAGTTTCACAAAATATAACGACAACAACAGAACTCTCCAAATTATACATTCGTTTCCCGTTGCAACGCTTTATAATTTTCAGGTTTTTTAATCATCAAAAGATGCATATAATGACTATTTTCGAGCATGGTACTGTGAAACCATTATTATTCGTCCGACATTAATTTTCGCCTTTTTCGTCCTTCGACCGATGGACGAATTCAAGATCCTAACGAACAATCATGTCCCATATTTGAAACAAATTAGACTGAATTACCGTAGGCATGAGGCATTTAAATCCAGCGTAATCCAAGCATATACACAGGGCTCGAAATTAACACTCGCACACTCGCAAAATGCGAGAAAAAAAGATTGCAAGGTAAGTTATAAGCCACTAGTATTTTTTGCAAATAAAGAAATAGGTAAAAAAAACGAGTTATATTGCTTAATGTGTTCGACGGCATAAACGCTAAACCGTAGGTCAATTTTTTGAACGTCCGAATACCCATATGCTGAAGCGCGCACCTTGTTTGTTGACTGTTATACTTTAAATAATACAGATACACAGATGGTATTGATACAAAGAACATGAAACAGTCGACTATTCACACTCAAGTTAAATCCGGTTTTGACACAAAGGGGTGTTCATTATACAGTGTACTGACAACTGACATTTCCTGTAAAACGCGAATGCAATAAGGCTGTATCGAATGCGTCGACTTCGTTAAGGTATTATAGTGTTGATTAGCGCTAATTGTTAACAACTTTATTTCCCATTGTGTGTATTGTGTTTTTCAGGGGTGTTGCAGATTATACAGCCTACACGCGGCGAATCCGGATTAAAGACAATACTATTAAACACAATTAAAATATGACGATGTGTGATCAACACCTGACTGAAATATATTCTGCGCTTTGTTACAAATTAATAAAGAACATTTTGATTTGTGTTTGGTTGTTTGGTTTTAAAAACGCTTGAAACTTTAATGAAATATGACCAAAATAATTTGCTTACGCTAATTATAACCCATAATGTTCGCACCTTCTCTAATTGGCGCCGATAAAGGTAAAATTGTCATCAGTTTGACCGTGAAAGTAATGGAGAAAGACTAATTGGCAATTGGCTTCGTTGTTTAAAACACTCGTTAACGATTATTCAGTTCCACTTATCCGCTAATCATAACAAAGAACGTGTCAATGACATGAAATAATAAGGGACAGTTACTATCACCTAAAATAACAGACTTGTTAATTGGCATATGCCAAACAAGGCCCACCTCCTGCAAGTGACTACCAAGTGTCACCTCTCTTTCCCAAGCACGATTTTTTCGCAACCGCGTATTACATGTATTACAAACAAATCGTACGTTTTTTGTTGTGTTTTTTCAAAACCAGAAATGGACGAATTTAAGAGCGGACGAAATAGTCATTTTTATGAAAAGGGCGAAATTTTGTGCTGACGAAAATAAATGGTTTCAAAGTTAATGTTCAGTATTACTGTTTCCTCACAAATATCACAAGTAAAACGAAAATTTGCGAATCTGAAACAACTTTTTTCAATTTTGTCAATTTCCCTTAACGTGAAAAGGCCCCTTTAAAGACTGGATAAAAACAGTCTCGGGAAGACGACCAGGTGGTTTTTCAAAACGAAGCCTCCTTGTCCTCGACACCTTCCGGTGCCATTGTTCCCCGGCTCTGCTGCACCTCCTTTTAGAAGAATACAAAACAACCCTTGCCATTATTCCGGGTGGCTTGACCAGCGTCCTGCAACCACTTCATGTGTCCATCAATAAGTCAATGAAGGTCCTGTTGCAAAGACGCTGGAACTAGTGGTACAGCAAGGGCGACCACTCCTTTACAGCCACCTGTGGATGCAGACGCAGGAGTTGGAAGAAATATGCAAGTGTATAATTGACGCATGGCAACAACTGGACCCTAACATCATTGCGAAGACCTTCAAAAGAAGTGCAACATCTCCAACAACCTGGACGGGACTGACAACGACGCTGTTTGGGACAACCTGGTAAAGAAGACATCCGACAACTACAACTCTACAACTCCAGATGAAAAAGACCCCCACGATATGCAAGACTTCCACGAGGAAACACTGAGCCGGATGACAGATGAACAGATAGAGAAGTTTTTTTAGAGCGACAGCGAAGAAGAATTTGAAGGTTTTGACGCACAAGCCATTGACAGAAGACCACTCTAGACAATGGCACATGAACCACAAAGACAACAAGGGCCCTTTTCAGGGCCACCCATATTCTTAAAAGAATAGTTTAAAAAATTGTCAAAAATATAGTGCTTTGCAACTCATGCTCCTGATTATATAAACACTTCTTTGTTGAAGAATGCTCAATTAAACTTTCCAACGACCCCGATTAATTGATTGCACAATATACAAATGGCGGCCATTTTTATCTGATTTTCAGGATTTTGATATTGAATTCTTTTTTTCTCCATTTTGGCTTTAAACAAGAGTTGTCTTCATACGATAACATAGCCCCAGAAAAAACGCTTTAATAGAAGTTAGCCTTGTCCATATACACATGCATACCAAATATTAAGGTTACATCTGAAGCAACATACCGGTAGAAGTTATGAGCATTTATTATAAACCATAAACGCAGATTTCGAAACCTCAAGGCGGACCCAAACTTCAAGGTCAAGGTCAAAGGGGTCAAAATGTGTAAGCCCATGGAAAGGCCTTGTCCATACACTCATGCATACCAAATATGAAGGTTACATCTCAAGTGACATAAAAGTTATCAGCATTTTTCAAAAAAGTGTGATGGACAGATAGACAGACAGACAGACGGACAGTACCATCACTATCTCACCGGAGATACATTTATATAATGTGTGGTAGATTTTTGTGTAGATTTGTATAGCATATTTAATTGATTACAATTTTTTGTAAATGTAAGTTTTTAAATTAGCCATATTTATCGTATTACTAGACATGTAGTAGCAACTTCAAGATATTTTAGTAGATTATAATTATAATTAATACATATCCCCATGTTTCACTTTAAATAATACTCACAAATTACTCGTGCATTACACTTAACCAGTTCTGAGTTGATTTTACAGTTAACCACTCGAATAGCTGATTTTTAAATGAATTAACCAATCAAATGTGTCATTTCGACATGCAGAAGCCAAAAAGGCGCATTTTTACATCAGTATGTGATCAGCTTATACTTTGAGGAGAACATTAATAAATATATAATTTGAACTATATTTGGTTCTTTACAGGTAACTATTACATATTTTATATCTACAATTACTTTTCACAAGTAACTGTTCCATATTTTGTATTTCATTTTGCTTATTAATGTGTTAATTTTTTTATTGGTTACAGTGATTTTTTTTTGCTTTTATTTGTTACTGCCTGTGCCATTTGAATTGGGAAAATTAGCGCGATAAACCATGAAATTGGGAAAAATAGCGCGATAAACCATGAAATTGGGAAAATTAAGCATTATAAATATGATTATAAGTAACAACATTAAAATTGTTTAAAAGTGCATGTTCAGAGGTTTTTCTAGCCATTTTGGGAAAAGGAGTCTGGTCAAATTGGGATTGTTTTAATTGATAAGTTGCAAATTTGGGAATTATTTATCGAAAAAAAATACTTAATTAAAGTTATATATTTTGCAGGATGCTATATCTAGAGTTAAGAAATAATAAGGCAAAAGAAACATCTTTCTTAAAAAAAAAAAAAAATTTTTTTTTTTTTTTTTTGGAAATTGGGCTTTTTTGGGGAAATTCTGGGAAAAACTTTGATTTTTGCCATTGGGAAGCAGCCGAAAATCGGCTGTAATTTTTAGCAAAAAAAATCACTGGGTTATTAAGTGTGTTATTTTGTTTATGTAAGGTTATAGGCAACAAAACAAACATTGACAGATTTTTTGGTCGGAAAGAATCTTAATATTCTGTCATTAATATTTGCTGATAAACATTAGGTACATATACAAATGGCATATACGCAAGTTTACGAGTTGTTTTTCAAAATAAATTTACCTCAAATATGTTTTTTTATTGTGAATAGTCATGCTTTTCAGGTGCACAACATGTAAACGTTGTCTGTACTCAAAGATACGATCGATATAAGAATAATCTACTACATAAACTGTGTCACCTCGGACAGACTTAAAGTCAAAGTCAGTTACATGTGTCGGGCAGGGAATGTTACATAAATGAGGATGTTAAGAAGAATTGTTCAGCTTTTAAGTCATTTGCAGCAATTGCTCTTAAAATCGCCTTTTGTGTGACAGTCATGCATAAATACGGATTATTTTCAAGTCCTTAAAAGAAAGACTTCCCACCAATCCACCACGATGACCCATGTAACAGCTTGATATACAACACTAAACATGGAGAGTTTGATTACTCAAAGATCCAGGTGTACATCAACGATCTCTTCCCAAAGCAGATTTTAGAACCATCAGCCGGGCACCATACACCGATATTTGTCTCCTTACGTCTAGGAATCATTTCAGATACTGGAGAACTTCAAGAGATTCGTTCGCAAGTTTATTCCAGACACGAAACTGATCATCTACAAATGATGGACATAGCTATGACTGTATGTTTTGTGCCCTATGCAAAAATGGTTTCCTGACAATAGTGTCTGAACGAAAATTGGCTGCTCATCTCTACGAATTGATGCCATTACATGTAACGAAAGCTCCTCACGCACCTGATGATGGACATTGAGCCTATAATGGGTGGCCTCTCAAAATATTTCCAGAACAATTCGGTCAACTTCAGTGCTGTCAAGCCTCATATAACCAGCACATGTGAAACACTGAGAGATCTCCTTGTGGTTGAAGGTGTATTGGTGGACAAACTATCAAAATTTGTCAGATGTGAAAATGACAGTTGTCTGTATGGCAGGCCCCTATCTGAGTCGGAATGTAAGAATGTATGTGATGCCATACAAGAAAATGTACACTTTGATGGCTTCAGCAGTGAGAAGGGTGGAGATGAGTTGGAGGATGATATAGAACCAGAGGTTGGTTTTTGCTCCCTGAGCTGCGATATTATCGCAAATAGCAACAAGACTTTCAGCAGCTGATGAAAGAGTATGTTTCTGTGCTGGTAGAGAACTAAGAAGAACGCTTCGCTGACACGGAGATCATCGACGCAATGGCAGTTCTTCTGCCAGTCAACATTACTAAGGCTGACCCTATGGCCAAGTATGGGCTTCTTGAATTTACCAAGATGGCTCAACACTTCAATGCCTATTTGCCATCTCCAGAGACCTGTCAGAGCGAGTTTCAGTATTACAAATGTCTTGAAGGGAAATTTCTCTGAAAAAAGTTTGCAAAATGCTGTCTGTTTTGGACAGTGGTAGCATGGAAAATGTAAGACTGCTTCTGAAATGTTGTGTGGTTGACAAGTGTTCAGTGTGAATGAGGATTTGGCACTCAGAACCAGATCAAATCAAGATTTTGATCATCAATAAAATTAAAAAACATTAGATGATCTATGAGAATCAGTGAGGATGGACCGGATCCAAGAGAATTCGACTTCAAAATCATGAGACTGTATTCAAAATAGTGATCAATTGGTTGTGACGTTGGTTGTACATTATTGATATTGGTTGACTGTGTTGTGTGGGATCATCATCATCATCATCATCAAAATAAGAAAAAGGGGAAGAAAAAAAGAAACTCGAGAGGCTTGCTCAGTATTGATCGGTTCCAACTGTTAACCAATCAGATAAGCCGATTAAGCAAAGCTTAATGTCTCAAGGCAGATTGGTGTGAACGAACAAGTGATAGGGTTATTTATGTTTGCATTAAAAAAAATGGCTTAAAGGCACACCTTGAAGATGGTGTGGTGAAATTGCTCAGTTTGGACACATTTGAAGCAGAAACCGAGTTCAGTGAGGGACTGGATAAAGTAGCAGAATCAAGAACTGCCTTTGTGAAGCTGTTCAATGATAAAGGTTACTTTATATATTTATATACGTTTCCCATAGCATTAAGCGCCATATATGATAACCATCGTGTATTGTATGAATAAGATTTTATTTGTATTTATTTATCTGTGAGAAACCATAAAAACACTTAAGATTTTTTATTTATGTTTAGGCGACTACTTTTTGGCCGGATTTTTTTTGAAAAAATCTCGGCTTATAGATTGATGTTGTCGGGCGGGCGGGCGGGCGGGGGGGCGGGCGGGCGGGCGGGGCGGGCGGCGTGCTCGAAAATGTTAAAGTTCTTATTTCATGGTATAACTTTGGTATGCTTGGACCTAGAGTCTTCAAACTTGACATGAAGGTTGGCCAGGATTAGCAGATGACCACTGGTCATTTCAAGGTCATTCATTTGAAGGTCAAGGTCACTGTGACCTTCAATATAAAAAATGTTAAAGTTGTTATAACTTTGGTATGCT
Organism: Dreissena polymorpha; assembly: GCF_020536995.1. Taxonomy (NCBI): domain Eukaryota; kingdom Metazoa; phylum Mollusca; class Bivalvia; order Myida; family Dreissenidae; genus Dreissena; species Dreissena polymorpha. The sequence continues at coordinate 132,591,030 of NC_068358.1, forward strand.
TGGACCTAGAGTCTTGAAACTTGACATGAAGGTTGGCCATAACTAGTTAGTAACCACTGGTCATTTCAAGGTCATTCATTTGAAGGTCAAGGTCACTGTGACCTTGAATGTAAAAATGTTAAAGTTCTTATTTCATGGTATAACTTTGGTATGCTTGGACCTAGAGTCTTCAAACTTGACATGAAGGTTGGCCAGGATTAACAGATGACCACTGGTCATTTCAAGGTCATTCATTTGAAGGTCAAGGTCACTGTGACCTTCAATATAAAAAATGTTAAAGTTGTTATAACTTTGGTATGCTTGGACCTAGAGTCTTGAAACTTGACATGAAGGTTGGCCATAACTAGTTAGTAACCACTGGTCATTTCAAGGTCATTCATTTGAAGGTCAAGGTCACTGTGACCTTGAATGTAAAAATGTTAAAGTTCTTATTTCATGATATAACTTTGGTATGCTTGGACCTAGAGTCTTCAAACTTGACATGAAGGTTGGCCAGGATTAACAGATGACCACTGGTCATTTCAAGGTCATTCATTTGAAGGTGAAGGTCACTGTGACCTTCAATATAAAAATGTTAAAGTTGTTATAACTTTGGTATGCTTGGACCTAGAGTCTTGAAACTTGACATGAAGGTTGGCCAGAACTAGTAAGTAACCACTGGACATTTCAAGGTCATTCATTTGAAGGTCAAGGTCACTGTGACCTTGAATGTAAAAATGTTAAAGTTGTTATAACTTTGGTATGCTTGGACCTAGAGTCTTGAAACTTGACATGAAGGTTGGCCAGAACTAGTAAGTAACCACTGGACATTTCAAGGTCATTCATTTGAAGGTCAAGGTCACTGTGACCTTGAATGTAAAAATGTTAAAGTTCTTATTTCATGTTATAACTTTGGTATGCTTGTACCTAGAGTCTTCAAACTTGAAATAAAGATTGGCCAGTACTAGAAGATGACCACTGGTCATTTCAATGTCATTCATTTGAAGGTCAAGGTCAATTTGATAATGAAATTGATGGAAACTTCAAACAATATGTTACTAATTTGCTAATAAAAAAATTGAGATCAAACTTTCCTAATTGTCAATTCAAGTTCATATTTGTGACCTTAAATGTTATTGTTGTTCATGTATATGCATGCATTCAAAACATAACACAAGGTTTGCTCATGCCTTGAAAAGTACTTACATTTCATTTTGACCTTTGAACAATATTTCAGTAATTTAAGTATTGCATTGACAAAAACACGAAAGGTACTTTCCTGTCATTTAAATCAAAAATCCGGCTTCAATGCGGTCATCTCCGACCGCGGAACTCTTGTATATTTATTGGTTTACAAAACCGGCGGACGTATTGTTTAAAAAAAAACAAAAATAAATAAATTAGATTTGACTTTTTTTTTGTAAACAAAAATTCCAGATCCTACGAAAATGGTCCCAACAGAAATCAGTTTTTTAAACGTTTCGCACTTTAAACATGACATCGCGCACTGAGCGGTCGGGTTGTACTTTGTTTTGGTATTTTACGTTCTTGTATGTGAATGATGTAGATGTATACCAATCTTTTTAATTTTTTTATTTGATTATCATGCCTGAAAATTCAGGTATTTTATTTTTTAGTGTGAACCTTAACTTATACACTATTTTCAAAATATAGAAATGATGCTACTTTTTTGTAATATAATACTTTAACAAAACAGTAACATCCTACCAAATCTTGCAGGATTTTCTTGTGATGGCATAGGTAAAGAAACTTCAGCGTACAGTTTATATAGTATTGACATACCTGTACGCTGAAGTCAACCCCGTATCGAAGGTCAACCAGAGTCGTAACATATTTATGTCACGCTATAAATCAAAGAATGCTCATTTTCTTGGATACATTTCTACATATAATGGTGAATGAATATAAATTACTGCATAGAGGAATATTTTAAGGTTCAAATGTTTCAAATGCATCTTGCAATAGATGAAAATAACTCTCATCAGTCTGAAATTCACAATTTTTACGCCATTGTCGCTTTGTCACGTGAAGAGTTTTTATTTGGATACTTTCGGATCGACCTTGACATTTTATGCTGAAATTGTAAACGTTACTTCGTTTTCTGAAATCTATTATTTGTGATTAACAACTTCCGTCTGGTGGATTATTAGACTGATTTCAGTGTGAATCAGGTAGTTTTAAACAATATTTACTTTGAGTTTGTATTTACACTACAATTTTTTTACAAAACAAGCCAGAATAATCTAAAATACCGGGAAATTTGAAAACACTTGAGCACATGGTATATTACTAAAAATAGAAATAACGTCATATGACTGTGAAATCTCTGGAGATTCGCATTTCAAGAAAGTCTGTCACAGCTGTTTTTCTCAATATGTAAGAGCAGAATAGATAAATTTTAAATGTTTAAGATAGTATTTTGTGAAAGAATATATCAGTTAAATGTGAAAAATGTCAATCTTTCCGATCAAGTGGTTGATTTGGGCCAATAACTGCATTTAAAAGCTGTTTTGGACCGGTCTTTGTTAACTGTCAACTTTTCGGGAATTTCTGGTTGACTTTCCTAATGGGGTTGGTCCATAACTATAAGTCACGCCAGTCAAAAATCATAACAAGAGTTCCGCGGTCGGAGATGACCGCATTGAAGCCGGATTTTTGATTTAAATGACAGGAAAGTACCTTTCGTGTTTTTGTCAATGCAATACTTAAATTACTGAAATATTGTTCAAAGGTCAAAATGAAATGTAAGTACTTTTCAAGGCATGAGCAAACCTTGTGTTATGTTTTGAATGCATGCATATACATGAACAACAATAACATTTAAGGTCACAAATATGAACTTGAATTGACAATTAGGAAAGTTTGATCTCAATTTTTTTTTTTTTTAACATTTTTACATTCAAGGTCACGGTGACCTTGACCTTAAAATGACCAGTGGTCATCTACTAGTTCTGGCCAACCTTCATATCAAGTTTGAAGACTCTAGGTCTAAGCATACCAAAGTATTAACAACTTTAACATATTTACATCCAAGGTCACAGTGACCTCGACCTTCAAATGAATGACCTTGAAATGACCAGTGGTCATCTAAGTGTGCTTGCAAACCTTTACGTCAAGTTTGAGATTCTAGGTCCAAGCATACCAAAGTTATAACAATTTTAACATTTTAACATTGAAGGTCACAGTGACCTTGACCTTCAAATGAATGACATTGAAATGAGCAGTGGTGATCTTCTAGTACTGGCCAACCTTTATGTCAAGTTTGAAGACTCTAGGTACAAGCATACCAAAGTTATAACATGGAATAAGAACTTTAACATTTTTACCTACCAAAGATATAAGAACTTTAACATTTTTACATTCAAGGTCACAGTGACCTTGACCTTAGAATGAATGACCTTGAAATGACCAGTGGTCATCTAAGTGTGCTTGCAAACCTTCATGTCAAGTTTGAAGACTCTATGTCCAAGCATACCAAAGTTATAACAATTTTAACATTTTAACATTTAAGGTCACAGTGACCTTGACCTTCAAATGAATGACATTGAAATGACCAGTGGTCATCTTCTAGTACTGGCCAATCTTTATTTCAAGTTTGAAGACTCTAGGTACAAGCATACCAAAGTTATAACATGAAATAAGAACTTTAACATTTTTACATTCAAGGTCACAGTGACCTTGACCTTCAAATGAATGACCTTGAAATGTCCAGTGGTTACTTACTAGTTCTGGCCAACCTTCATGTCAAGTTTCAAGACTCTAGGTCCAAGCATACCAAAGTTATAACAACTTTAACATTTTTACATTCAAGGTCACAGTGACCTTGACCTTCAAATGAATGACCTTGAAATGTCCAGTGGTTACTTACTAGTTCTGGCCAACCTTCATGTCAAGTTTCAAGACTCTAGGTCCAAGCATACCAAAGTTATAACAACTTTAACATTTTTATATTGAAGGTCACAGTGACCTTCACCTTCAAATGAATGACCTTGAAATGACCAGTGGTCATCTGTTAATCCTGGCCAACCTTCATGTCAAGTTTGAAGACTCTAGGTCCAAGCATACCAAAGTTATACCATGAAATAAGAACTTTAACATTTTTACATTCAAGGTCACAGTGACCTTGACCTTCAAATGAATGACCTTGAAATGACCAGTGGTTACTTCCTAGTTATGGCCAACCTTCATGTCAAGTTTCAAGACTCTAGGTCCAAGCATACCAAAGTTATAACAACTTTAACATTTTTTATATTGAAGGTCACAGTGACCTTGACCTTCAAATGAATGACCTTGAAATGACCAGTGGTCATCTGTTAATCCTGGCCAACCTTCATGTCAAGTTTGAAGACTCTAGGTCCAAGCATACCAAAGTTATACCATGAAATAAGAACTTTAACATTTTCGAGCACGCCGCCCGCCCGCCCGCCCCTCCGCCCCCCCGCCCGCCCGACAACATCAATCTATAAGCCGAGATTTTTTCGAAAAAAATCCGGCTAAAAAGCAACATTTAAAGTTATGGTAGCCAGAACTAGTGATGGCAGAGATTGTATGTGAGAGCATGGAACGACAACTCTGCATAGAGATTGATATTGTATGTGAGAGCAAGAAACGACAACTCTGCGTGGAGATAGGAAAATGATGCAGATTCACGAAAGGACAATTAATGACGAGTTAGATTAAACGCAACGATGCACCTTAATTACTGAAACAACACACAAGGTAACAGCACACTCACTGTCATATGTTTAAACAGCACTATGCTTACCAGTAATTAAAGAAAAGCCTAAAAATTATGTTAATCTCAAGCATAAAATATGGTGTCTTAACGTGGTTATCTATACGATGATGTCCGGTAATCTTGCGCAGTTAAGGGTCAATTGGTTTAAAAACATGTTATTTTATAAATTGGCAACATAATATCTAAATTTATTATGAAAATAAAAAGTTCACGTGCTTATTATCACAAAAAATATCTGATTTATTTAGTGAAGAACTGTCCGATTTGATTTCAAAACAAACATGACTCACCTCATTTTGAAACTATCACAGTGTCCGGTAATCTTGCGCACTTTTTGTAATGACCTCGTTTAGGCAAAACTGTAGACATATGGTGTCCAATTATTGACAAAAACATTCCAGAAAAATATTTTTTTTAAATCAGTTTGTAAAAACATTGAAATTTAATGTGGATTTCTAGTGCAGTTTTTGTTCACTACAAAGCAACAAATAAAATAGTCACTAGTTATAGTGTACACGTAGTACTGGTATGCGTGAAAAAAATGTAAATGCATAACAGGTATAATTTTACCACGATCATGCTTCCATAATTTACCAAAAATATAAAAACTTGGCTATTGCGCATGCAGAGATCCTACCAAATTGGTTTGACAGAATGGCGGGAAATGATGACTATGTCGTCTGATGCGATATATTTTCAATAGCCAAAAATAACATAACTGATCTGATATTGTGCAATGGAATGCTAAATTACACATTGCATTTATGAATTCTTAATTTAAAGCATAAAAACGCCAAAGATTGCAGGGAATTTGTGATTCATCTCGAAGTTATCGTAAGTAGGCCAGTGTTTACGATACATGTATAGGGATTACGCAACCGGTGTTAAAATGTAATGATCGGATTTTCAACATGATTTTATTTTGCATGGAATACGTACCTTTTAAATCAGTTAATTCTTAAAAATGTGAAATTCCATCTTTCATCACTAAAGAAAACCATTAGTCGTTTGCGAAATTTGCAACTGCGAAGTGCGCAAGATTACCGGACGCGCAAGATTACCGGACTTAACTGCCAGTTCTGTGTTGTACACTCAATCAATCTTTGTTTAAATGACATTAAGAATAATTGCACATTTCCTATCTCTTGACTTATCCAAACAAAACCAAATTCAAAATATGTTTACAGACTTCACCCAATTAGTTCTTTCGATTTTGTCATGCCGCTTTGACATAATATATATATAACAATTCCTATGATATCGATCCTCTGTCATACTTATAAATGTACACCAATGTTTAACTGATTTTACATAATGTTCTATACAAATAGGTAATCTTTCACATTCTCCTAACAATGCTACCATTTACAGATTTATTTAAAATGAAGCAAATCTTTACAATACTCGATTTGTACTTTTTCAATAATATCTGATTTTTTTTCATCTCGGATCCATATGTAAGTTTAGGTTTGACCATTGAATGAAACAATTTAAATTATTCCGTATATATGAAAAATATCGAAGGTTTCTTTGATATAATTGAATAGCAAAAATAGATTTTGGGGCATGAGCTGCAAGTTTTTCTTTTGCTGTCCTCCATGATAGTTTAGGCGTAAAAAAACGACCCATATATATGTAGAACAAGAGAGGTGTTCGTCCGAAATACAGTGCCCCCTACTGCGCCGCTTTGAAATAAAATTTCTATTTATCATTTGGAAGGTATAGAAATCATCTCCCTTTAAAGCTTATTACTTACCTTGGATTTTGAGGGGGGGGGGGGGGGGGGGCGTCTCATCAGGGTCTGCCATGTTTGCTTAAAGGAATTTCGGAAATAAATATTCTAAATATTGAAATAAATATACTAGACATCCCTCATTTTGGAAATAAATTGATCCAATTTTGAAGGATGGGAGAGTCCACTGGGCATAAATGGGTTAATTTATATTACAGCCCCTTTCCCACAGCACAAAGACCGCTGACAATCAGAGATCTTGAGAGTGGCAGTTGGGATTTGGTCTTCAGAGGGACGTCCTGCAATAGTCAAAAGATATATCCTGTGTATACAGCTGGTAGGTCATCGACGTAAAGTAGCGTTAAGGGTGTAAACAGTTTCCGTCTTTGTCATATTATACAAACAACGATTTTGAAGAAGATCTGTATTACTTTGCTTTCGCGCTTACGTTTTAAATATAGTTGAAAACACGCTTCTAACAGCAGTTTCCATTCATATTCCAGTTGCACTAGTTTATCTTGATTCAGATGCGTGTTTTGTTTCCTCAGGGACCATCACTTCGAAAATTAAACCTACTGATATGTCGAGATCATACTCGAGCCATTACCGAAGACAGAACCTGGAAAGCATCTGGAGCTCACTAACTCCCCGCTTCATCAAGTTTGCACTGTATAAGGATGGCCTGGACGTTGCCCATATAATCTTTAAAGCAGAGGGAAGAACTTTCACCAACTGGTTTGATAAGGCAAACGTTGTAGCTTCATCGTGGACTGACCTGACCTCAACTGCAACTTATAACTTTTTTTCCATTGTCGGCTACACTGGTGACAATAATGAGCGATGTTTTTTCATTAATAGATCATTTGGTGGTTGCCCTGGAGATATCGGCCACTTTGCGGCCATTGATACGATAAACAGACAATGCTCCATGGATCAGCACGTTTGCTTGCCGCAGTTCATTTACTACGATACCAACTTTGCAGACCTGTGGAACAAGAAGCGTTTTGTGCGAGCTGACTACATGGCAGTTTACATCAGCCGCTAGACCATCGGTTTTAACCCATTTATGCCTAGAGGACTCTCCCATCCTTCTAAATTGGATCAATTTAATTCCAAAATTAGGATGTCCAGTATATTTATTTCTATATTTAAAATATTTATTACAGAAATTCCTTAAAGCAAACAGCACAGACCCTGATGAGACGCCACATCATGCGGCGTCTCATCTGGGTCTACGCTGTTTGCCAAGGCCTTTTTTCTAGACACTAGGCATAAATGGGTTAAATGATCTAGTAAAAATGATGGTATGATGAAGTTGACATGTTATCTTTCGAATTGAGTATGTACTCAGCAAGATTGATATTTAGGGTTGTATCCAAGAGGTTCTTGAAATCAACTAAAATGAATTTATTTCCTAGTGCATATCATCAAATAAAACGATAAAAGGACTATTCCTTGTGTGATCTCTTTCGACTTTATTGGAAATAGTATTTACTAGTCATCCCTAACCCTTGCATGCTGAGAAATTTGTCGTCTGCTAAAAGTTGTCTGCTGAATTTCTAAAATTAACATTTTCTTCGATTTTTTTTCCAAAGAATACTATATGAATAGCAAACAGTTTGGATCCTGATGAGACGCCACGTTCTGTGGCGTCTCATCTGGATCCAAACTGTTTGCAAAGGCCTTCAAAATTCGGTTCCAGCACTGAAAGGGCTAATTTCGGTACCAGACTGAGGGACGCAACTCCATGCGATTTGAAATATTTTGTATTGATATGAGTCGTGTTCTGAGAAAACTGGGCATAATGCATGTGCGTAAAGTGTCGTCCCAGATTGGCCTGTGCAGTCCGCACAGGCTAATCAGGGACGACACTTTCCGCCTAAATTGGATTTTTGCACAGGCTAATCAGGCACGACACTTTCCGCACATGCATTATGCCCCGTTTCTAAGAACGCGCCTGATATTGCTTCCTTGTAATACGTAATGTAAATTAAAGTAAGTTTACGGTTTTCACTTAGCGTGCTAGCTTATGCATGTTTGTGTCATGAATCGATTGAATGTTTCATTTTATTTTAACAACGCAGTTTTTTTAAAGAAAGTGTTTGGTGTCTTTGCATGACAAAATATAACAAGTACTACATGTAATAGTATGTATTATGTTTATGGAAAGTGTAACATTTTGTATTCATGAAAAACTATGTTAATGCTATATAAAACTGCGCTATTATACAGAATTATGACGATTGGTGATTCAATATGACAATGAAAATGTTTCAATAACCCATATAATTCTTAGCATATATGGAACTTGATTAAAAACTACAGAAATTGTGGACAGTAATTCATGCGAGTTCGTCAGCAGTACAACCCTTTCCATCAACACAAATACACGACTCTTGATATTTTGATCAGCGGACACCCTTTGAACTTACAAGCGGCATATCCAATTGTTTTATAACTTAAAGACAATCAGTGTCATCACAGTCTGAAACATGTAGCACACACACACACACGCACACACACACCCGCACACAAATACACGCTCACACATGCATGCACACAAACTTGTTCTAAATTGGGAATAACGACCATGGGCTATCAGAACCCAGAAATTTAAGAATAGTAAATAAATTTAAATAATAAAAATGCTGATCACTTATCAAATAGTGACGTAAATAACGTAAAAGGCGTATACTGGCACAATGAAGTCTAGCGAAATCGATGGACAAAAACTCCAGTCCATCCTCATTGTGCATTACATTCATAACAGGCGTGTTTAAAGCTTAAAAGAAACAAACGTTACATTTACAAACGTGGCATGACAATAGAATAGTTTAACAGTATAACAGGCACATACTTAACATCGTGTTAGAGTCATAACGCCTAACACGTACAACCTTCAACAAATCATTGTACATTTAAACAAATGAAGTTTGATAAAACCCCTTTCTATAGTCCATTAAAAAAAGTCGTAAAACAACACATCCATCGTTATTTTGACAAAAATATGACCAAAAGCCCTTTTGTAGATTCGATGAAAAACACAATGTTGGTCAAAAATTATATTTGTGCAAATAACCCATTAAACCTTACACAGAGACGATTTCTTTTTAGTACAGATCATATTATAATCCCGTACACCGTAAGGAGAGCCAAATTTTAAAGAAATAACTACGAACAAAAATGGCCAAAATAAATACTCTGCAAATGATCAACCTCCGCGCAGAGATTTGACTGGAACCAGCATCAACCTACGCGCAGAAATTTGACTGGAACCAGCATCAACCTCCACGTAGAGATTTGACTGTGTGTGAATATGTAAATGTATACCAATCTTTGTATTTTTTTTATTTGATTATCATGCCTGATTATCATGCCTAATAATTGCCTGACGATAGTTCAGTTATCCCAGTGGAAAAGCCCCTTCTCAAGTAACTATGTGTTTTAAGGTTCATCCTACGTACAACACCATGCTAATACTAGTGTTCAGTGGAAAAAGTTTGATGGTGCATGTTGTTGTTGTGTGCTTGACTTCTGATTGTGTACTTTCTATAAAAATGTCAAGACATACTCCATTTACTGTAAGTAAAACTAAGAATGCACTTAACTTATAGTTTTGATGTTAAATAAAATATTACATTTCAATATAAATTGTTAATTACTTTGGTATAAATTTTGTTGTATAATGACATGGCTTAGGCCTACACAATATGCCAAATATCTGCCAAAGCATGAATTAATTTCACAAATAATGATAGAATGTTGCAAAATTAATTGAAAACTACACCTTATATACAAAAAATCAGAAAGGAATGAACAACGTATGGTACTATCACGGAAATTTACCCAATGCACCATTTCTAACTTGTTACTGATTGTTGGACACACTCGCAACAAAAAATTATGATTCTTTATTGTTTGTTGTGAATTCAAAACATTTTTTTATGTTTTTAAGACATTTAACAGAATACTTTTGTACATCTTTTATGTTTAGACAAAAAACAACTGCAAAAATGACTATTAAGAATAAACTAACATCAATTGACATATAGAATATTACCATTATTAAGTTATATAAAAACACCTTGGCGAAATGTTGTTCATGATTTCATGAACACTTCAAGGCAATCAGGAATTGTTCATGAACCGTTCTCAAAAAGTTCCTGATCTTGGTTCATGAACTTTTGGACATGAACTGTTCTTAAGACACGTTCATGAACAGTTTATGAATTTTTGTTGAACACTTCAAAGTTCATGAACAGTTCTTCATCTAACCATAAATACTTAGTAATGAACATTTCATGAACAATTATTTCTGATGACTTTTCTGAGACAGACTTTGAGGATCCATCATGAATAATTCATGAATTCCTTTGTGCTAGATGTATCACAAATATTTTTGAAAGTAATATTGAAATGTCTAGCATTCTAATCTTGTAGATTTGTGAAACCTGTGAAGTTAGTATGAATATGCATAGTATTTTCACCACTGTAAGTAAGAGTTCTTGACCTGTTCTAGAGAATTTTAAGAACATTTGTACAATAACTGTTCAAGAACTGCCTTCAGGAACAGTTCAATAACTTTTTAAGGACCTTTCCTGTTCTTGAATTATTCTTAAACTATTCTTGAACACTTTAAGAACTTTTTTGAACAACATGTTTCCTTCTGATGTTCTTAAACAGGTCTACACAATGTTTTTGAACATACAGTACAGCCAAAGCGGAACAAACGTATTTCGCGATCCGCGGCGGCAAGGCGAAACGAGTCGATGCCGCGTCAGTCGTTGAAGCCGCGTCAGTATGCGGCGGCAAGTCGCATTTTGCCGCGAAACTTCGCATCTGTCCGCCGAGGCATGCCGCGATCCGCAACATAATGCCGAGTCGATGCGCATCATGAAATAAAAAATCTTTTAAAAAATTATTAGTTACATGTAGTTAACAAATTTTGAAAGAACAATTATAATAATAATTAAAATCATAATAAATTTATTGTGCGCGGATTGTATTAGCATATACTTAAGCATAGCATAGTTAATGTGTCTGGCCAATTATTAAGTTTGTTTCCGCCCGTAGCGTATGTATTTCACACATAAACAAGGTCACGTAATTATGTTTTCGCACATACAAGTGGTCAAGGCTCCAGCATATGGTGGATTTATAAATAAATTTCATGTTGATTCCGCTATTATATTTTAGCTGAGAAAATTAGCAGTTTGAAGCCACATCAATAATCAAGACGGTGACGACGTATTTGTAGTTTTGTTAATTATCAGCTTATTATAACTATTGTTTGAATATGCGTATATAAACACGTTTTATTTTGTTCATATTATACAGTTAATATCGCTACTAATTACCCGATAATCCCGTATATTCCAGTTTTTAAGCAAATGCTGGTAAACATTTACGATACACAAACATTCTCGATATTTCCTTAAGTATCAAATACATTTTGACATTTGTTACTATTTATAGAGATGATGAAATAAGGTCTAATCGGGGCGTTTTTTTTTCTCCACTGAATACGCGATTTACGCCTGACGTGATGTTCATGTATTTATACAACACAAAATACACCCAAACTTTCCAAACAACGTTCTATATGTCTGCATAATTTTCGCGCGCTTTTTATGAAACAAAGGATATTTTAGCACTGTTTATTTGACACTAGAATTTGCCAAAGGACGCGTTAGCATTAAAATTGGGAAGTGTGTTTCCGATAACAAATTTAATAATGATAATCGAACGAAACATAAACAGTTGCGCGTAATTAATTCTACGCTATACATACATGTATGTACATGTAGGTGGATATCTTTTCACTCAATCCGCCGCGTACGTATGCGGCGGATTTACTCCGCGAAAGTACGCGAGGTTAATACAGACTCGGCGTCGTTGCGCGGATCGATGCTGAGTGCCACGGCGATACGCCGCGTGAACACACGATTCGGCCACCGCGGACTAATAATCTGGCCGTGGCGTAGCCGCGGATTATGTTTGTGCCGCTTTGGCTGTACTGTATGATGGACTTTTTAAGAATCCAATATGTTCTTAAAAGGATCTGTCATTGTTCTTGGAAGACTTAAAAGACAAGTTTAAGAACATTTTAAGGACATCTTATTTCAAGTACAGTTTAAGATGAAATCAAGAACTCAAACATGTACATTGCATTGCTGTTTTTACAAAGGAAGAATATTGTGTGCACAGGAAGCTGAAACGGAAGGCACATGGTTTATGTTATATTTGAAAATGTAAGTCTTTCATAAATTACCGGCTGAACTGATCAGCCATTGGTTCCATTTCAAGTTCTTTGGCACTGTAAGTGTAACCATTTCAGGGAAACAAATGATTCTTGAACTGAAAATGAGACTATTCATAATCTTTTCAATACATGAATTATTCATGAACATATAGTGCAAAGTTGTATTATGAAATTTAAAGAGTATTATCAAACCACTTGTATCTCAGTTATTAGTATTATATTTAAATTATTGTTATATGTTGCTATCAATATGTTAAGTGCTAATACAAGACTTGTTTCTTCTTACCCTGACCTGTTTGTTGAGCTTTGGTAACACTTATGATAACCTTTGCATAAATTGACAAATTCTTGTTCATGAATAGTTCATGAACACTTCATGCCACCTCAGTTCATGAACTCTTGAAGAACTATGGTTCATGAACTATTCACTGACAGTCCGTGAACAGAAAATGAGCCATTGAAAAATAGAAGCAAAATGTTAATGAACTGTTCATGAACAGCAAAACCCTAGAGTTTTTCAAGAATTGTGTTGTTCATGAACTGTTCAAGAACACTTCATGCCATTGGTGTTCATGAACATTTCATGCCATAATGGTTCAAGAATAGTTCATGAACACTTCATGCCATAAGGGTTCAAGAATAGTTCATAACACTTCATGCCATTAGGTTTCAAGAATATTTCATGAGCACTTCATGCCATTAGTGTTCATGAACAGTTCATGAACTAAAATTTCAAGAACATTTCACAGACGTGGCTCATTTCCTGTTTACTGACTATTCATGAACAATTCATGAACTCAGTTCATGAACTCAGTTCATGAACTCAGTTCATTAACAGTTCACCAATTATTCGTGAACTGCAGAACAACATTTTGCAGGGGCTGAATATATTTATGCTATCTGTTTAGAGCAGAAATGGCTGTAAGTATTTTTTTTCAAATATATTTTTAAAATACCTATATACAAATGTTAAAAGTATTCAATTTCAAATATTTTCCATTGAGTGAGAATTTCAATACTTTTTCAAGTCACTAAATGAGGCTTAGAACTTGTTCGCTTTTAAAAATAAGTTGAAAAAAGTATTCAGTGCGAAAAGGTTCTAAGTGCCATTTTTTTGCAATATTATTATTTAATATAATATTAAATCTGACCCTATGGCAAAGTATGGGCTTCTTGAATTTACCAATATGGCTCAACACTTCAATGCCTTTCTGCCATCTCCAGAGACCTGTCAGAGTGAGTTTCAGTATTACAAATGTCTTGAAGGGAAATTTCTCTGAAAAAAAAGTTTGCAAAATGCTGTCTGTTTTGGACAGTGGTAGCATGGAAAATGTAAGACTGCTTCTGAAATGTTGTGTGGTTGTACCAATGACAAGTGTTCAGTGTGAACGAGGATTTGGCACTCAGAACCAGATCAAATCAAGATTTCGATCATCCATAAAATAAACAAGAAATATCTTTAAAAAAAGATATACGGCGTTGATTGTGGTCGATGTTTATGAACGACCAAAAGTTATCTCTATGAGATAAAAAGTAGCGGATGCCTTTTTTCTGCGCAGTTCTTAGCTACATAACAAGCAAATCAATTACAGGGTGTTGCGCCAGATTTCGAGGCTTATTTTGCTTTATGTGATATTATTACTCAGATATCTATATTTACAGAATAGAAAAACACAAGAAACACGAAAATAAACGAGTGCATATAGGTCAGCCGGCAATACTCGAATCTTATTTAATTGCATAATTATAGTATAGTGAATTATTGTGCTCATGCTTAAAACTGGTCTAAATGGATAAATATTTCTAATTAACTTTATCAAAATTGGTCCTTATCATGCAAATGTTGAAAACATATTAAAAATCGATTATTGACATACCACAATAATATCGCCGAATATCTTTATTTAGTATCCTTCTGATCAAAACAGACTTCAAGTGCACAAAGTTTACGAGACGGCGTTTATATAAAGATTTCTGCAACTGACCGCAAACTGACCTTGATACCTTGCGGATTGGAATGCAATGCATTAAAGTTAGGTAACAATTCTGCTGCTGAAACGACAGCTTGTTTACGCCAACTGTACACGACCAAGGCAACAGCTGTGCCTAAAATATTGATCGACAAAGCGACTAAACGAACTATTTACTCCATCAGACAAAAATAGCATAGATTCCAATTTTTTCCTTCAATGAAAAGATCGCAACCCCTTCTGCGAACTCCGGTGATGAACTGTATATAAACTCTGACTTTCACACACTGGCCGCGAATTGACCAGAAACATCGCGGGTTGAAATGCAATGCAAGTAAGTACTAAATATGAGAATATAGCCTTTAGTATAAACGCTTTTGCGCTGGTAATTCTCTGAAAATAAAAGGTGAACGCACAAACTGTATTTATGTCGAAAATTGATTGTAAAACTGTTCTATCTATTGAGCCTTTTCATTAGAGATAAAATTGTTTCATGCAGTAAAACAGCGTTACAAAGACGCGGATATGTTTCCAATGTTCTGGTGTTATACTCAAATCAGCCAATGGAATAAATGAAGTGTATTCATTCGTACCTAGCCGCGGGAAATTTTCTTTGAATATTATTGGACACTTACAAAGGTCAAGTCAGGGTGAAAAGCTGGCTTAATACAGCTTACGCCGAAAAACATTAGATGATCTATGAGAATCAGTGAGGATGGACCGGATCCAAGAGAATTTGACTTCAGGAAGGCCCTGACCAAATGGAAAGCCATCAAAATCATGAGACTGTATTCAAAATAGTGATCAATTGGTTATGACGTTGGTTGTACATTATTGATATTTGTTTACTGTGTTGTGTGGGATCATCATCATCATCAAAATAAGAAAAAGGGGAAGAAAAAAAGAAACTCGAGAGGCTTGTTCGGTATTGATCTGTTCCAACTGTTAACCAATCAGATAAGCCGATTAAGCAAAGCTTAATGTCTCAAGGCAGATTGGTGTGAACGAACAAGTGATAGGGTTATTTATGTTCCCGTTAAATAAAATTGGTATCAATATTGCACGTACGAGTATCTGTAACTTATTCAAAAAGGCTTGGTGTTTTGTTTCAGACACGATGAACGTTCATGTGGTAGACCTTCAATCCATGTCGAGAACGACCAGAGTTTGAAAACTCACAGAAGGACAGAAAATGAAGACGGTCAAGGTTTGTTGTTTTTAACATGCAGCCAATTACTAGTTCAAAGATAACTAGTTCAAAGAACATTTAGTTTACGTGTGTGTATATTATATTTGAAAATCAAGTAACATACTTTTCTTAATTAAAAATAATTATGATAGAGTTATTATTTGTATTAATAGATAATTGTTGCACAAACAAATGATGATAAAGTGCTCAATTTAAAATTATTCCCTTACAGGCACACCTTGAAGATGGTGTGGTGAAATTGCTCAGTTTGGACACATTCGAAGCAGAAACCGAGTTCAGTGAGGGACTGGATAAAGTAACGGAATCAAGAACTGCCTTTGTGAAGCTGTTCAACGATAAAGGTTACTTTATATATTTACGTTTCCCAAAGCATTCATTGAAGCGCCATATATGATAACCATCGTGTATTGTATGAATAAGATTTTATTTGTATTTATTTATCTGTGAGAAACCATAGAAACACTTAAGATTTTTATTTATATTTAGGCGACTACTTTTATATTTATTGGTTTACAAAACCAGCGGACGTATTGTTTTAAAAACCCTAAAAAAATAAAAATTAGATTTGACTTTTTTTTGTAAACAAAAATTCCCGATCCTACGAAAATAGTCCCAACAGTAATCAGTTTTCTAAACGTTTCACGCTTTAAACATGACATCGCGCACTGAGCGGTCGGGTTGTACTTTGTTTTGTTATTTTACGTTCTTGTGTGTATAAATATGCAGTATCTGTGATAAACCAGTCTGTTGTTATTGGGAACATTGCGACTACCATCGACTTGGGACAACAAGGGAGATTGTTTATTTTTGCAAGTGGACTTGTTAGGTCATAATTATAACGGACCTGCAAAGATTTTTATGCGCGCAAAAATTTCCGAGACTATTGGAAATGCCCTTGCGAGGATACTTGATGATGAAAGTCTGACTGTGTCCAAACCCAAAGCCTTCCAAAATACACAAGGGTCTTACTCTAAGATTGCAATGGCAACAGATACGCCCGTCCGAGCTATCCAGGAGTTCGGATACAAGTACTTGCACTTACAACTAGCAAAAGGTAATATTTTAATTTTGGCTATCTATTTAAAGATTTTTGGTCGCGCCCTTGTCTTTTCGCCCCCAAGATGCCACAACCTCGTCGTTTCGCCCCCAGTGAATTAGAGGATATTTATTACGTCAATGATTTAACTTTAATACAGGGGTAATCATACAGCCTGAGGGTGGAAACACCTTGAGAGCGAAACATTTGACAACATATTTTAATATTGAATTCTGAAACTCCCGACCTGCACACTATCATCCATTGCAAGCTTGAAGTTGATTTTCAATTAATTAAATATTGACTCAATTAAGTAAATATTCGGGATGGTTGTAGAATAATTGTCATGATGCAATGTTAAAATATGGGATTTCATTGTTTGATATAATTCATCATCATAAAATCTAACAATGGTCAATTTCATATGCATGTCAACTACACTTCTCTACTTGATGTGAGATGTTGTATTTGTCTGATAATGTTTTTTGTGTATGATAAAGTTTCAATGCACAAACATTTTAACTTATGTTATAATATATGTGTATTTAAATATTATTTTTGTTGTGACAGCTTGGGTGCAGGGAACTCCAGAAGGACAGCAACCAGCCGGCATGGATGTGTTCCAAGTGTTACTGGCTGCGCAGAATTCCTATACCCACCTCCCAAAAGACATGCTCCTGACTAGGACTAAGAATGTGTTTTGTTGTTTATATTGAATGTGTTTTGTTATTTTTATTGAATGTGTTTTGTTGTTTTTATTGAATGTGTTTTGTTGTTTTTATTGAATGTGTTTTGTTGTTTTTATTAAATGTGTTTTGTTGTTTTTAATTCAATAAATTGATTTTCAAACTATATTTGTAATGCCATCTGAAAGATAACAAATACACAATCTTTTTTCTTTTTTTTTCAACCGCCTGAAGGATACTTTTAATAAAAAGTTTTGTAAACCAATAAAAAAAAAGGAGTGGCCTTTTTGCATAAATAATATACATTTGAATTACTCCTATGTATTTGATTTTCAAAAAGTAATCAATTGGTTGCAAAGTTTATGTGTTGATGCAATATGTTGTTCTTTATTGATATTTGTTGACTGTGTTGTGTGGGTGTGTTTATGTGTGTCTTAACTATTAAGCGTGCATTTATTATCAATATTATGTATGTGTATGCTTTTTGTTTGATTGACTATGCAGTAATGATAAACAATAACAAAAGGCCCATGAGGGCCTGAATCACTCTACTGGCTGGAATCAATAGGGCTCAAGCCCTTGATAGTATGAACAATCTGAGTAAGTTTTAAATTAACAGACCCAAAATGGGAAATTTATCGCATAAACAAAAAGAAACGTAAAATCTAAACTTAAAATGGCTCCTTTTCAACAATAAGTTGGACAAGTTTTCTTCACTCTCAATGGGGTTCTGGCCCTTGATGATATAAAACATCCGTTGAAGTTTCAAAAGGATAGAACTTTATATGTAACCAAACAATTATGAGAAATGTGTTTGTCGGAAACATAATGTCCTCTTCTGCGCCGCTTTTAATTATTATTTTTTTACATTTAACCTTGAAGGATGACCTTGACCTTTCACCACTCAAAATGTGCAGCTCCATGAGATACACATGCATGCCAAATATGAAGTTGCTATCTCTAATATTGCAAAAGTTATGGCAAAATGTTAAAGATTTACATTTTTTCTCAAATTCAAGGGGAGATAATTCTGGACTTATAACTCCGATATTGCTCATTTTCAATAGGGTTTGACTAATCATTCAGATAAAGACACTGTGCAAGTTGGGAAATGATTGGATGAAAACTGTGGACTTAATTGCGTAAACAAGCCTTATCTCAAATTCAAGGGGAGATAATTCTGGACTTTTTACCCTGATGTAACCCATTTTCAATAGGGTTCAAGTCCTCATTAATATAAAGACACTCAACACATTTGAAAAGTATCAGATAAAAACTGTGGACTTTATTGCGTAAACAAGCCTTATTTCACAATTTTCTCAAATTCAAGGAGAGATAATTCTGGACTTTTTACTCTGATGTAACCCATTTTCAATAGGGTTCGAGTCCTCATTAATATATAGACACTGAACAAGTTTAAAAAGAATCGGATGAAAACTGTGGACTTTATCGCGTAAACAAGAAAAAGTCTAACGGACGGACGGACGACGAAAACCACACCATGACATAAGTTCTTCAGGCCTTCGGCCAGTAGAGCTTAAAACAATGAAGATTATTTTATTTTTATTTATTGGATACATAAAAGACACATGAAAGTTCTTCTATGAGGCATGAATATAACCATGAAACAGTACAAGTTGTGTATAACTAGTCAGCAAATTGCACCTATCACTTCTCCCTGTCTGTCCTGACTTCTTAAATTTATGCTCAGGGAAAAGTGACTTCTCCCTAAATTTTGAATCTAGGCCAACCCTTGTGTTAACACTTCCAGGAATGCCTAACCTTTCTGCAGCAGAATGCAATCTTTCCACTAAGACAGTGGATGTATGCAGGAGGGTTGTTATATTTCTTTTACAATGCATTCCTTTATCATACATTTTAGTCTTCATATTATTAGTCAACAAGAGTTCCGCGGTCGGAGATGACCGCATTGAAGCCGGATTTTTGATTTAAATGACAGGAAAGTACCTTTCGTGTTTTTGTCAATGCAATACTTAAATTACTGAAATATTATTCAAAGGTCAAAATGAAATGTAAGTACTTTTCAAGGCATGAGCAAACCTTGTGTTATGTTTTGAACCTTCATGTCCAGTTTGAAGACTGTAAGTCCAAGCATAAGAAAGTTATACCATGAAATAAGAATTTTAACATTTTTACATTCAAGGTCACGGTGACCTTGACCTTAAAATGACCAGTGGTCATCTACTAGTTCTGGCCAACCTTCATATCAAGTTTGAAGACTCTAGGTCTAAGCATACCAAAGTATTAACAACTTTAACATATTTACATCCAAGGTCACAGTGACCTCGACCTTCAAATGAATGACCTTGAAATGACCAGTGGTCATCTAAGTGTGCTTGCAAACCTTTACGTCAAGTTTGAGATTCTAGGTCCAAGCATACCAAAGTTACAACAATTTTAACATTTTAACATTTAAGTTCACAGTGACCTTGACCTTCAAATGAATGACATTGAAATGAATGACCTTGAAATGACCAGTGGTCATCTAAGTGTGCTTGCAAACCTTTACGTCAAGTTTGAGATTCTAGGTCCAAGCATACCAAAGTTATAACAATTTTAACATTTTAACATTGAAGGGCACAGTGACCTTGACCTTCAAATGAATGACATTGAAATGAGCAGTGGTGATCTTCTAGTACTGGCCAACCTTTATGTCAAGTTTGAAGACTCTAGGTACAAGCATACCAAAGTTATAACATGGAATAAGAACTTTAACATTTTTACCTACCAAAGTTATAAGAACTTTAACATTTTTACATTCAAGGTCACAGTGACCTTGACCTTAGAATGAATGACCTTGAAATGACCAGTGGTCATCTAAGTGTGCTTGCAAACCTTCATGTCAAGTTTGAAGACTCTATGTCCAAGCATACCAAAGTTATAACAATTTTAACATTTTAACATTTAAGGTCACAGTGACCTTGACCTTCAAATGAATGACATTGAAATGACCAGTGGTCATCTTCTAGTACTGGCCAATCTTTTTCAAGTTTGAAGACTCTAGGTACAAGCATACCAAAGTTATAACATGAAATAAGAACTTTAACATTTTTACATTCAAGGTCACAGTGACCTTGACCTTCAAATGAATGACCTTGAAATGTCCAGTGGTTACTTACTAGTTCTGGCCAACCTTCATGTCAAGTTTCAAGACTCTAGGTCAAAGCATACCAAAGTTATAACAACTTTAACATTTTTACATTCAAGGTCACAGTGACCTTGACCTTCAAATGAATGACCTTGAAATGTCCAGTGGTTACTTACTAGTTCTGGCCAACCTTCATGTCAAGTTTCAAGACTCTAGGTCCAAGCATACCAAAGTTATAACAACTTTTAACATTTTTATATTGAAGGTCACAGTGACCTTCACCTTCAAATGAATGACCTTGAAATGACCAGTGGTCATCTGTTAATCCTGGCCAACCTTCATGTCAAGTTTGAAGACTCTAGGTCCAAGCATACCAAAGTTATACCATGAAATAAGAACTTAAACATTTTTACATTCAAGGTCACAGTGACCTTGACCTTCAAATGAATGACCTTGAAATGACCAGTGGTTACTAACTAGTTATGGCCAACCTTCATGTCAAGTTTCAAGACTCTAGGTCCAAGCATACCAAAGTTATAACAACTTTAACATTTTTTATATTGAAGGTCACAGTGACCTTGACCTTCAAATGAATGACCTTGAAATGACCAGTGGTCATCTGTTAATCCTGGCCAACCTTCATGTCAAGTTTGAAGACTCTAGGTCCAAGCATACCAAAGTTATACCATGAAATAAGAACTTAAACATTTTCGAGCACGCCGCCACCCCGCCCGCCCGCCCGCCCCCCCCGCCCGCCCGACAACATCAATCTATAAGCCGAGATTTTTTCGAAAAAAATCCGGCTAATAACCAACTAAAGCAAATCAAACATCAACAAAAGAAAAGTTTTCACAAGCATGAATACGAACATTAATTTTCTACTTGCCAACATTACTTTTCATTACCTGAAGGCTGAAGACTAAGGATGATCACAAAGACCAAAAGTCATGTAATTTATTTCATTTCATATTGTAATACATTAATTTACCAAATGTGTCAACAAAATCAGAATGAAACATATACTGTGAAACCATTTATTTTCAACAGCACAAAATTTCGTCATTTTTATAAAAATGACGATTTCGTCAGCACTTAAATTCGCCGATTTCTGATTTTGAATTTTAAAAAAATGCGTCAGTCAATATCCGATTTGTGTGTAATACATATTCGCGATCAATCGCAGTTGCGAAAAATCGTGGTACGAATGCGGGAGCACACTTGAGAATCACTGCAGGAGGTGGGGCCTGTTTGCCACATGCCAATTAATTAGTTTTGTTTTCAAGGGACAGTAATGGACCCTCTTAATGTATGCCATTCACACGTTCATTGTTATGATTAGCGGACAAGTGGGATCGAATAACCTTTAACGAGTGTTTGTAACAACGAAGCCAATTGCCAATTAGTCTTATTCTATTATTATAATTGCCATACTGATAACAATCGTACCTTTATCGGCACCAATTAGGGAAGGTGCGAACAATATGGGTTATTACTAGTGTTAGGAAATTATTTTGTCACTTTTCAATAAAGTTTCAAACGTTTTGCATCGTACATTTTTGATAATTTTAACATACATGCCATACGTCCCGGATTGTCCGGGACAGTCCCGGAAATGAAGAACTTGTCCCGCTGTCCCGGAAATCTGTCAAATGTCCCGGAATTTACAAAATCCATATATACATGTACCTTTTCTTAGGCTTAACTGCACCTCGAATCTGTGTATATCTGCAGCGTCTCCATGACAATGCTTACCCGAATAGGCAGACTACGCTACGTGTCAAAATCGATCAATAAACAGGGCTCCTGTTATCATATCGATTGTCTCACGTTCGCGGTCAAACCAAAAAGGCGGCATTGTTTAATGTGGTTGTTAATTGACTTTAATCTACTACGTCATTATATCCCGCTGCGTAAGGGCAAAGGATAGTTGTTCACACATCTGAAGTCCAATATCGCTGAGAAAAAAATTAAAAGCAGTTTATGTTCGCATGTTTAACCGACATAGAAGTTGAGTAAAAAGTAAGCATATAAAAACGTCATTATTATATAAATGTTATAAATGAATAAAGGCGTATCAACAAATACGCGTTACACACCGGTCTTAATGACAATAACGCAGTGACGTCACCATCTATGTTTAAAACGCTTACACTGAAAACACGTGGCTTGTATCTAGTAACGGAAGAAGTAATGTTTAATTTGACGTTAATAGATCAAGTGTATTTCGGATAGGCTTTCGAACTTTTGCAATTAACGATGCGAAACAAAAGAAACGTACCAAAAATGCATATGTCTATAAATATCGCTACATTTTATACATGTCCCGGAAAATCGGCAAAAGTCCCGGACAATTTAACTCAATGTCCCGGAATTGGTCTGAAAAATTATGGCATGTATGATTTTAAGAACAGTAATTGGTCTCAAATGTCACTGTTTTTTTCAAATAAAATGCTTTTTTATTCTGATATCAACATTAAACTTATAAACTCTATGTGTGTGTTTGTTCTTAAAAAGTAAACTACCGGTATATAAATCAATAATGTCAATAATTTAAAAATAAATAAATTGATACATATAAAATAGTAATAAGTGTGGTTATGGGCAAACAATCAAACAACAAACAGCAATTAAAATATTCTTTATTAATTTGTGATGAATACGCAAGTTGATCACACATCGTCATCTTTTCATTTGGTTTATTGTCTTTCATAGGCATTCGCTGCGTGATGGCTATTATGCAACACCCCTGAAAAACACAATGCACCTAATGGGTAATAAAGTTATTAACAATTAGCGCTAATTCATTACCATTCTACATAAACGAAGTCAACGCATTCGATACAGCTGTACTGCACACACGTATTAAAGAAGTGTAACGTGTCAGTTAAGTACCTTGTGTAATCTACATCCCTTTGTGTCAAAAGCGGATTAATCTTGATTACGAAACAGCAGTGAATGTGTGCATGGATTATGTTGGATTTTAATGCCTAATGTATATGATAAAGTTTTAAAATATTGTTCAACGTAGTGTTTGTTTTTGTTCAAACATAGAGCATGATTGTTCGTTAGGATCTTAAATTCGCCGATCGGTCGACTGACGAAATTTATGAAAATTAATGCCTGACGATTAATAATGGTTTCACAGTATTAAACCATTTTCTTAAGATACTGCTGTAGTTGCTAAGCAACCAAAGACAAGGCGGAACAAATCTGATAGCAAGTAGTTGGATGAACCAAAGAAGTCAGATCACCTTGGATAGCCATTTCAAGACTATGTCAAACTTACACTAGAAATGGCGCGACAGAGGCCGACGCATATCCCCACGCCGAATGTTTGACCTAGGTGTGCCCCAGGGTTGGTAATGGGGCCATGCATAGCTGAGATTGACCGTATTGTCATAAGAGAAGTTCATCATCAATTAGAAGTGAATTGGTGTAGAAATGAAGAAATTATAGTAAAAGGCAATTTTGGGTGGGTGTGGTCTATGTGGGCGGGGCCCCAGGGTTGGTAATTGTGCCATGCATAGTTGAGATTGACCGTATTGTCATAAGAGAGGTTCAGTATCAATTTGAAGTGAATCGGTGTAGAAATGAAGAAATTATAGTAAAAGGCAATTTTGGGTGGGTGTGGTCTATGTGGGCGGGGCGCCCAGGGTTGGTAATGGGGCCATGCATAGTTGAGATTGACTGTATTGTCATAAGAGAAGTTCAATATCAATTTGAAGTGAATCGGTGTAGAAATGAAGAAATTATAGTAAAGGCAATTTTGGGTGGGTGTGGTCTATGTGGGCGGGGCCCCAGGGTTGGTTATGGGGCCATGCATAGTTGAGATTGACCCTAATGTCATAAGAGAAGTTCAGTATCAATTTGAAGTGAATCCGTGTAGAAATGAAAAAATTATAGTAAATGGAATTTTTTGGTGGGTGTGGCCTATGTGGGCGGGCGCCCCAGGGTTGGGATTGGGGCCATGCATAGTTGAGATTGACCCTTATGTCATAACAAAAGTTCAGTATCAATTTGAAGTGAATCCGTGTAGAAATGAAAAAATTATAGTAAATGGAAATTTTTGGTGGGTGTGGCCTATGTGGGCCGGGCGCCCCAGGGTTGGGAATGGGGCCATGCATGGTTGAGATTGACCGTATTGTCATAAGAGAGGTCCAGTATCAATTTGAAGTGAATCGGTGTAGAAATAAAGAAGTAAATGTAAAATAACCTAAAAAAATGAGTGATAATTTCTGACGCGGCCCCACCCCAACCGCTATAACTTTTGACCCAGGGGTCAGATCAAAATTCCAAATAGTGCAGGGTCGCACATATGCTCATAGCTACCATGTGTGTTAGTTTCAAGGTTCTAGTGCTTTTAGTGTAGGAGGAGATAGTGGCCAGGACGGACGGACAGACAGACAGACAGACAGACAGACGGACGGACGGCGGAGATAACCACAATATCCCCACCTTTTTTTCAAAAAGCGTGGGGATAATGAACAGGTTGCTCAGCAAATATAATAAGCAACAATTAGATCATAGCCTCATTCATGTGGGAAAGAGACTCAAAGGGCAACACGGGTGTTAAAAATGCTCAGGTCCATTGCTCATATGTTAGCCCTTACTATAAGCTGTATGTGTAGTTGGAAACTGGAAAACGGAGCAGAAAACCTGCCAAAATCAACGTTGGTTTACAAACAGGTCTTATGACCACTCCCATATCCAATACTGGATTGAGTCGCATTCTGGCACACGCTAATATTGCCCGCCCCCCCCCCTCAATTATTTCGGTATTGCATCGCGCTGCCAGTAACATGTCTGAGGCTATGGTAGCCCTCAATGAGGACATGCATGACATAAGGGAAAGGATTAAGCAGGACAATAAGCAGCTATATGGATTAAAGGACGAGACCAAAGTGAATGTGGAGGGTGACACATGCAATAATAACCCACTGTTCAACTCTGGACACACATCATTCCAAGGTGTAACAAATGCGGTTACAACCATGTGCGAAAACACCCGGACCAAAAGGATCATTGGTGTTCATGTCGCTAACAAATTATTCATGGTTTACAGCCGCCTTCTTACAGAGGAATTACAGTGGATTGTCCCAATCATGACAATGTACGGCAAACGTGTCAGAGACTGAGGTTATTAGAAACAAAAAAAGTGAAACGAACAGGTTGCTTGGAAAATAAACACAGATCTGAACATAGCCTCATTCACCGGGAATGGCGACTCAAAGGGCCACAGTGGGGTTGATAAAGCTCAGGTCCAGCAAACAGTTCGTTTCAAAGATTTGAGGCACTTAGGTAACTCTCTGAAGAGAGCTATCAATACGGCTCAATTCAGTAGAGGAATGTTTGCTGGACCTGCTTCCAAGAAAGAAACTTTCAAAACAGGTTTCAGTGGGTTTTTTCATTCAAATTTGGGTCCGGTAGGGGGACCCATTCCCCCCATTCCCAATGGAAAAAGGTATATATTTTTCCCATAAAAATTCCCAATTGAAGGTTTCCAAAAAACAAATATGTGTTTTACGAAGAATCATCATTCAATACATCTCAAGTCAAGCTCTGTAAGTTGAACTTTAGTTAATATATTGTTATCATTTGTAGTCTCACTTTTAGAGTATTTGTTAGTAAAAAATCAAAACTAATTTCTCAATATTAGTGAAAAAGACTAGATTTTTCTCAATCCAAAGGGACCGGCCCCATTCCCAAAGTGATGAAAAAACACACACACAAAAAACAAAACACTGGGTTTGTTCTATCAATCCGAGCAAGATGCATGTCTGAGTTAAAAAGAGCGCACACAAAATACGAAGGAAATATAAAGGAAATTAAAAATCATATGCAAAAAAAAAATTCAAGTAATATTTTATGCTACAAGGGTAACTGTGGAACATACTGCTCAAAGCACAATTTGGCCTGTCGGGGTTCTGCTGGCAAGAACAAACCAAAGTTATAACTGCCAGAGAATTGTCAGCTTAAGATAACAATATCTTATGAATCAATGCTTAAGGCATGCATTAAAATTGTACTTGGTCCAGATAGCACAAGGTTCAAGAAAGACATAAGGCTATCGGATACTTTGCTAGGAAACTGATCCATAGCCAGATTTTAGTGACACCTTACCACTAAATTACCACATCTTTTGCTAAATTTTTCGTTTAAACTAGAAGGGAAAGTTACATTATGAAGAAAAAGTGCAACTGAGTAATCAGGTATGCCTGACAACAGGCAGCAATACACTGTTTTATGCCAAACTATAGCAGCCTGGCACTTCCTTCACTGTCATACGCTTGCACCACCAGAGGCAGTGACCCTGCACCACCAGCGGCAGTGACCAGGTAAACTATTGTGAGCTTCGAACAACAGAAAGAAATAAAGTTTTATATGAATCATTCATAAAACAATAATAATTCAAATTTACTTTAAATTATATGCCAACTTAAACAAGAAATGTGTTTGTCAGAAACACTATGTCCCATTCTGCGCCGCTTTTATTTAGTTTTTTTGACCTTTGACCTTGAAGGATGACCTTGACCTTGACCTTTTACCACTCAAAATGTGCAGCTCCATGAGATACACATGCATGCCAAATATGAAGTTGCTATCTTCAATATGGCAAAAGTTATTGCAAAATGTTAAAGTTGGCGCAAACCAACAGACCAACCAACCAACAGACAAGGCAAAAACAATATGTCCCCCACTATAGTGGGTGGGGGACATAAAAACACAGCATGTACCAGTATTATAATATGAACACTTGCAGGGGGTGGTTGGCGCCCAGAAGAATGATCTCCACTGTCTGACTCATTAATAGTATCATTAAACTTGATCAATGTCCCACAGAGGAGCAAATTCTGTTACAAGTTGGTTTTCTCATTTTATTTCAGGAACATATTGTAAATGCTTATGTAATAAAATTTAAGTATTTAACACTTTTTAAAAGTAGAACAATTAACAGTCAAACCTGCACAAACGACCACTTGCACTAAGCGACTCACTCTGCTAAACGACCACTATTAATTCCTCCCAAGCTAAAATCAACAAGGGACAAAATTGTCACAAAACCAGGTTTTCAGTTGAAAAAAAGTTTGATAAAGGGGGACAATTCAAAATGTGTATTGTTAACCCCCTTGTGTAAAATTGGCCTTGATTTCAATTAGAAAACAAGGTCTGTTTGTAAAACATGCATGCCCCCCATATGGGCTGTCAGTTGTAGGGGAATCCATTGTGTGAATACGTTTTTTGTCACTGTGACC
Source organism: Dreissena polymorpha (assembly GCF_020536995.1). Lineage (NCBI taxonomy): Eukaryota > Metazoa > Mollusca > Bivalvia > Myida > Dreissenidae > Dreissena > Dreissena polymorpha. Next base: position 132,619,026 of record NC_068358.1, read on the forward strand.
TTGACCTTTGACCTAGTGACCTGAAAATCAATAGGGCTCATCTGCCAGTCATGATCAATGTACCTATGAAGTTTCATGATCCTAGGCCTAATTATTCTTTAGTTATCATCCGGAAACCATTTTAATGTTTCGAGTCACTGTGACCTTGACCTTTGACCTAGTGACCTGAAAATTGATACAGGTCATCTGCAAGTCATGATCAATGTACCTATGAAGTTTCATGATCCTAGGCGCAAGCATTCTTGAGTTATCATCCGGAAACCATTTTACTGTTCCGAGTCACTGTGACCTTGACCTATGACCTAGTGACCTGAAAATCGATAGGGTTCAACTGCCAGTCATGATCAAAGTTCCTATGAAGTTTCATGATCCTAGACGTAAGCATTCTTGAGTTATCTTCGGAAACCATTTTACTGTTTCGAGTCACTGTGACCTTGAGCTCTGACCTAGTGACCTGAAAATCAATAGGGGTCATCTGCCAGTCATGATCAAGGTACACTGCAACTCCAATATATCACGGTCCGTTATATCGCGTTATCCTATATATCGCTAATCGGATATGGCTCCCAAAAATCTGACGAGCATACTCCCCAAATAAAATGTTTTAATCTGAAAATTTGAGGAATTAAAATCCGTTTCAAGCTAGTATTTTTCCTTTTTTTCACCAACTTTAATCCAACATTCATAATCCAGTTTTGACCAGATTGTTTGCTTACATTGTACATCACTTTAACACCTGTGTACTGCGATAAACAATAGCCCCTCTTGTCAAACATCACAGGTCATTTCGGGTGTTACCCTTCTATATTGAATTTGCTTTGAACTGCCAAAACGCACCAGTGCACACATGAAGGTTTACACAATTATAACTGTAAATGTCATAAGTCAATACTGACCTATCTCAACAATCTGTGGGCGTTAGATACAGTGTAAACTACTTGCTTTTAATTTAGAGGTAAAGATCACTCAGTTTGTCAAAATGCACTACTATTAAAACCCATGCTTTCCATGCTTTTCATGAGAATGAATGACGTCATTGTGTACATGGGTCTAATTTGTGCATGCTTTCTTGAACAATACAACTGGGCAATGTTTTTCGGATTACAAATTTAATTATATGCATTTGAAAATACTCACAAGGAATAATGTTTTGTGTTATACCAATGAATAACATATGGATATAACACATAATTCAAGAATAAGGTAGGTAAATAGCGTGTTTTGAGATTGCATAACGATGCTAATGCATACATATACATGCATACATAACCTTACAATATAAAAATATATCGCGCGCCGGATATATCACGGTCGCGATCTTTGGACCCCTTCAACCGCGATATATTGGAGTTGCAGTGTACCTATGAAGTATCATGATCCTAGGCCTATGCGTTCTTGAGTTATCATCCGGAAACCATATTACTTTTTCAAGTCACTGTTACCTTGACCTTTGACCTAGTGACCTGAAAATCAATAGGGGTCATCTGCTAGTCATGATCAATGTACCTATGAAGTTTCATGATCCAAGGCCTAAGCGTTCTTGAGTTATCATCCTTTCATAGTTGTTACAAAATCCAGGGCCCTCAATCCATTTTAGGGGAAGCGGGTCGCTACCCGTAACGGGGAATTTTCCAACGTTTCCCTTTTTGGGGGATTTTTAACTTACTCTCTAATTATTACATTTGAACATGTTTGCACTCTATTCATTGCTTATATCATAATTTGGTATGTTTGACAAGATTAAATTAAAATAGAATTGAGATATAATAATCATGAGACATCTATCTATAAACAAAAAAATTTTTTTTTTTTTTTTTTTTTTTTTTAGGGGGAATTTTTCCCCCAAAAAGGGGAAAAAAGTATACTTTTCAGGGGGGGAATGCGGCCGAATTTCGGCCGTGGATTTGACAGATTGAGGGCCCTGAAATCAATCTATTTTTAGTTGTGGCGACCTTGACCTTGGAGATATTGAGGTAATTCTTTCGTGTGACACACCGTCCAATAATGGTGAACAAATGTGCCAAATGATTTTAAAATGTCACTATGAATGACAGTTATGGCCCAGACAAGCTCATTTATGGCCATTTTTGACCTTCAAACTCAAATTGTGACCTTGACCTTGGAGATATCGACGTGATTCTTTCGTGCGACATACCATCTAATGATGGTGAACAAATGTGCCAAATGATTTTAAAATCTCACAATGAATCACAAAGTAATGGCCCGGACAAGCTCATTTATGGCCATTTTTGACCTTCAACCTCATATTGTGACCTTGACCTGCGAGATATCAACAAAATTCTTTCGCGCGACACACCGTCTAATGATGGTGAACAAATGAATCGAATGATTTTAAAATATGACAATGAACGACAAAGTTATGGCCCGGACAAGCTCATTTATGGCCATTTTTGACCTTCAAACTCAAATTGTGACCTTGACCTTGGAGATATCAACGTAATTCTTTCCCTGGACACACCATCTAATGATGGTGAACAAATGTGCCAAATGATTTTAAAATCTGACAATGAACAACAGAGTTCTGGCCCAGACAGTTTTTTCTTCGAAATTATGGTTAATTAAAATGGCTCTTTACTCAACGACCACCTTAAATTCGCGACCAACGACCATTGTTTGTCTTACCAATTAACACTCATTACAATAGTAAACGACCATGTTGCAGTCTTGCAGTGAAGTTGCTAAGCTACAGTGACACTCAACTAACAATGCAGGTGTTAATCGGCTAATTGGCATCCACGCTAACACGCTGTTATCTGGAGCAAACTGTGAAAACTCTGCTAACAATAATTATATTTCTTATTAAAGTTTGAAAATAATTGTTTTTATTGCAATGACAATTTTTACAGAAAGGTAAGTTTTTAACGGACCGCAGTATAAAAAGGTAGGTAAATAATTTTGAAAGCACTTGCAAAAGTACATGTACACAAATCAGAAACAATATGTCTTCCACTAAAGGAAAGTGTCTAACATTGGAAGAGCGGGTGAAAGCACTAAAAATGCTTGAATCCGGGAGGAGTTGTAGAGACCGAGATGGGTGTTGGCAAGACACAAATACAGTCCGTGCTGAAAAGAAAAAGAGAAATTCTGGAAGAATATGAAGGGGATGGTAATTTAGAGACCAAGTATCCGCGGAAAGCCACGGAATACGATGATTTGAACGACCTTGTACACAAGTGGTTCCTAGAAGCTACTGGGCGCCACGTCAACATATCAGGACCACTCCTGAAAAATGGGCACTCAAGTTCATCTCTGAATTGGGATTAGCGTCATTTCAAGCATCAAATAGGTGACTAGACTTATTCCTTAGCTAAACGCCTCAACATGGTATTTATAACACGGACGGGTGAAAGAGCGGAAGTGGAAGCCAACTTAGTGGACGACTGGAAGAAGCCACTACCGACAATATGCGAAGGATTCCAACCAGTTGACATCTATAGCATGGACTGGGCAGTGAAAAAAGGACATCACGATCTACTCGCTACATTGATGGAACCAGCAACCAAATAGTGGACATAGCGATGAATAGAGGTCAAACAGACGAAGATAGAAGACTTCTTTTTTAGGCCATCTTAAAATAGATGTCATGTGTAAATATGTGTATGATTTTCTTATTTTTCTTTATTTTTGTTGTATGTAAATACAATGTACATTGTTGCTATGCTTGATATGAATGCTTGTTATTTGATATGCATGTATTATTGCAATGATTTGTGAGTAAATTAATATGTTATTTGTTTAATTATATGACTGTTATATACTGTATTTGTAGTGGTATAATTTGTATTTATTTGTTTGAAAAGTTTGATGTATTGGGTAAGTATGTTTATGTATGTTTGTTATTTAATATATATATATATATATATATATATATATATATATATATTGCAATGTTTTTATGTGTAAATAAATTTGTTAATACAATTCAATAACACAACAACATTAATTTTCTGTATACATTTATATAAACACCAACACTCAACATTATACACTGCAAAGCAGATATATCGCGGTTTGTAGGGTCCAAAGATCGCAAGCCCGATATGTCCCGCGTGCGATATAACTCGAGAAATGTCTAACTTAATGGTATTGCGGTTAATTTGTCAAATTTCCCCAATGTTCTCATTTTATATACAGCGCTGCTACATATTTGTATAGTAATAATTGCAAACCAATTCTACAATAAACATTTTCATAACTACATACCTATCTGTATTTATCATAAAAACCAAAATGTAAATTACATTTTTTATTTTCATGTACGATTGCTCACCAATCAGCTAAAAAAAAGAATTCTTCCCGTAAAAAACGTATAAAATATAATTGTGCATAGATTCGAATTAACCATTATAAATAGTCCTAGTGAAGGAACTGAAACAGCATAAAGGTAACGATACAGAGTGTTTGAATTATATTTCATTAACAGCATATGTCAATGCCACATAATTCGCGAGATACCGCTGTACTTAAGTTGAAACTTACAAAGTGATTTTTAATGGAAATAACACTATCTCAAAGTTGTACCCGCTACAAAATTTGTATTTACAAATAAATACACCCACGCCAATTTTCGCGCGCTTTTTATCAGGACAAAGAAATTCATGACCAGTACCGAAATTTAACGATTTATATACCTGAAAACTGCCATTATTACCTTTGCAATAACACTAAATGGTTATTTCGTAAGTGTTTAAAACATCCCCAGCCGTGTGTTAACAACACTGTCACTAATCGACTGTTTTTCACGCTTCACTGCGTGCCATAGTAAGCCGGGAAATATAGGGTGTTATTACGAGCTAGAACTAGCTTTTTGCTTAAGTTAGCGAATTCTCAGATTAAAACACGTCATTTAGTGATCATGCTAGTTGGATTTTTGGAGCCATAGCCAAAGCGCAATATATTGGACAGCGCGATATACCGACTGCAATATATCGGCGTTGCAGTGTATTTGAATGCATAATGTACATAATAAAGCAAGAAAACACATACATGTACTAATGTGGTGCATTAACAACGACTAACCAGTCTGACAGGTCAAACTGTAATCAGAGACCACCTTGGTTAAAAGACCACTTCCTAGATTCAACTTGGATGGTCTCTGAAGACAGGTTAGACTTTAATCTTAAAATCATGGATTTTATAATGGATTTTCATTAAGAAGAGACTTTCTTAAAAACAAACAAGAGATGTGTTTGTCAAAAACCCAATGCCCCCTAATGCACCACTTTTTTTTTATACCTTTGACCTTAAAGGATAACCTTGACCTTTCACCACTCAAAATGTGCAGCTCCATGAGATACACATGCATGCCAAATATCAAGATGCAATGTTCAATATTTCAAAAGTTATTGCAAAACTTTACTGTACTGTTCAAGTTTTGGGACAGAATGACAGACAGAAAGACAGGCCAAAAACAATATACCCCCGATCTATCGATCCAGGGGTATAAAAATTCCATAAAAGCGGAAAGTGTCGTCCCTGATTAGCCTGTGTGGACTGCACAGGCTTATCCGAGACAACACTTTTCGCACATTCATTAAGCTCAGTTTTCTCAGAGCATGTTACATTTATGTTTTAAGCTGGAAGTGTCTTCCCTGATAACGCACTGTGTTTGACAGGACCGGTACGAGAAGCTACTGGAAGAGTTTTCCAAGAAGGAGAGGGAGAGCTCGAGAGGCTGTGCAATATCGTACAAATGGAGAAGATGAAAAAGGTTGTGGCCCATATTTTATAACCCATTCTTAGACTTTAGAATACATAATTTACTTGGAACTTTTGTTCATCACACATATTGTATCTTATTATCAGGGCCCATGTTCATCAATTCACCCATACTTTCTCAGATTTCATACTTCAAATTTGTTATCTTAAGACACCTGATAATTATTATTATTATTATTACTATTATTAAGATTGAGATCAGAAAGGACTATGTGTGTAGAGGAGAAGTTGCTTGAGCCACTATTAAAGCAAAGGGACAAAATACTGAAATGAAAAGGATTATGCAGGAGCAAGTCGAGGTGGCCCTGAATTAACCGCGCCAGCCCTGACAAAAACCAGAAGTATACGCAAACTGCAACCAGAGACATAAAAAAGGGCTGCAGTTGTTTCAATAAAGTTTCCACCCAGGGACTAGCCCAAACACACAGCAAGATGGCAATAGAGCAGAGGTATTTAATCCATTCTGCGTTTGGCTTATATAGGAGTTGGTTGCCATCTGCTGTTGTTATGGTCACATTTGGTTTAGATTTGCTCTGACCCACAATTAGGTAATGACAACAAAGTATGTTGTAACATCAAAAGGGAGCTTTGATTAAGATGCCAATAACAGGCTGTCATTTAAGATCTCAACATGAATAATTTGTTTGTGACTTAATTTATGTTATGTTATAATCTTTTACATGCATTGTTGACAATATTGGAATATTGAAAAGGTGTAACAGCCAAACTGTAGAAGGATGTAATGTTGATGCAATAATCTTTATCAAGCATTGTTGCTTATATTGGAAATATTGGAAAGGTACTTGATGATTCTCTTAACAATAAGTGATGTAAATATGTTGTATAATATTGCATTTACAACTAAGATTGTGTTACCCCTAAATATCATATTGCCAGAGATTGACAAGAAAACAGACATCAAGTGTAGCTGTACAAGATCATGAAACCCTACAACAATAAACAAATATACAAATGACATATACTATTAAACAAATATTCAAATGGTCAAATAACTATAAAACTATTACTATAAAATCTTCAAATATGCAAATGACTGCATATATAAATGCAAAACAATATAAAATCTTCAAATAATGCAAATGACTGCATATATAAATGCAAAACACTGTGTAAACATTCTTACCAAATTTCATAAAGATTGGATGAAAACTGTGACCTCTATTGCCTACACAAGGTTTTTCTATTACATCACACGGTCACATAAGCTCACCATGTCACTTCGTGACAGGTGAGCTAAAAAAGGTCAAATAAATTGAAGTTATTTTTTTTTTTTTAAGATTTAATTAAAATAAAATTCAGATATAATAATCTAACTTCTTTCTATAAAAAAACAACACTTTTGGGGGAAATAGGGATTTTGTTTCAAATTTGGATTTACACATTTGGTTTGAGTATGGGTTCATAGAATAGCCAGGAAAAGGCCTGAAGTTTATTATGTTTTTTACAACATATTTCCAAAAAAATAATCGCTTTAGGCAATTTTACTGATGTTGTTGCAGTTTTATATTTTTACTATTTTGCTTTATCATTTTATTTACACACTATCCCTGCATAATATTAATTTTACTAAGCATTTACTTATACTAATTCTCAGAATACCAGCTTTGTATTTCATAATCTATAAATATATAAATAAGCATGATTTCACTACTAGATAATTTATTTCAATAACTATTTTATTTTTTATAAAGATTAAGACAAATTATTGTCTTCAAGAAATAAGCTATAACAAGAAACTCGTTCAAACGACAAAAATTATCAGGATGGGATCTCTATAAAACACTGCCATATCTGTGGTGAAATTCAACACATTAATGCTCATAATTAACTTTTAAGAACAACTAACCATACACCAGGCAATGTACTAGGGGTTTTAACTTTGTTTGTCAAAGTATATAGCATTTATTTAATAACTGCAAAATAATGAGAGGCATTAAGTATAGGTTCTCTTTATAGTTCTATCTCTTTCAAACTAGACCATCAACGTTTAAACATAACAGCAGAATCTAAGGACAACATTCTTGGACCTTCCTTCAAAGTTCCACAGATAGTTTCCAATTACTACAATGTCAAAGACCAAGGAAGACCACCTTCACAAGAAGTGTGACTCACTTAAGTCCCTTAGTTTGGAATGGGCTTGTACTGCTTCACCTTACTGGGGCTTATTCTCTGCTGTTACTTAAGTACTTATGTACCCTTGCACAACCTTGTTTGTTTTTATACTTTTATTTTTAATTAGCTGTGATTTTCTTCATTATTTCTGATCATGTGTTTTTTCTGTTCACTTTGCAGTGGGTCATTCAATGTAGAAAAACATTCAGCAAAAATACAATTTTAATCTAAGGCAAATTTAAAATATAAATAACACTAGAAATGGCGCTGCAGAGGCCGACGCGTATCCCCACGCCGCATGTTTGACCCAGGGGCTCCCCAGGGTTGGTTATGGGGCCATGCATAGTTGAGATTGACCATATTGTCATAAAAGAAGTTCAGTATCAATTATGAAGTGAATTGATGTAGAAATGAAGAAATTATAGTAAAAGACAATTTTGGGTGGGTGTGGCCTATTATGGGCGGGGCGCCCCAGGGTTGGTAATGGGGCCATCCATAGCTGAGATTGACAGTATTGTCATAAGAGAGGTTCGGTATCAATTTGAAGTGAATTGGTGTAGAAATGAAGAAATTATAGTTAAAGGCAATTTTAGGTGGGCGTGGTCAATATGGGCAGGGCGCCCCAGGGTTGGTAATGGGGCCATGCATAGTTGAGATTGACTCTATTGTCATAAGAGAGGTTAGGTTTCAATTTGAAGTGAATCGGTGTAGAAATGAAGAAATTATAGTTAAAGGCAATTTTGGGTGGGCGTGGCCTATGTGGCCGGGGCGCCCCAAGGTTGGTAATGCGGCCATGCATAGTTGAGATTGACCATATTGTCATAAGAGAGGCTCAGTATCAATTTGAAGTAAATTGGTGCAAAATTGAAGAAGTTTATGTAAAAAAACAAAAAAATGAGAGAAAATCTCTGACCCGGCCCAGTCCCAACCCCCATTACTTTTGACCCAGGGGTCAGATCAAAATTCCGTCACTGTCACCGTCGCACATATGCTCGCATGTAAGTTTCAAGGTTTTAGTGCTAATAGTGTAGGAAGAGCAGGTGGCCAGGACAGGCGGACCGACAGACACACATCACCACAATATCCCCACTTTTTCTCCGAAACGTGGGGATAATGATACCTGCTAATTTTGATTATGTATCTCATTAATAAATGCCTTAAAATATGAACAAAATATAAATGTGATACATTTTGTTGAATTTAAAAGCATTTTGAACATGCACGATGGATTGAATTTCACATGCAAATAAGTACACTGAATTAGAGTCAGTATCCATTCTCCATCAATGTTGAAATATCTTATTGACTAACACTAACATATTTATCTTTTTTTGAAAATAATATTTTGTTATAAAAACTCGCTCACGGACGTTATCCAGACATCGAACTAGTCCTTTAAATCGGGAAACAATCTAATGTGATGTGCAAAGTGTTGTAAATAGGTTACATTCCACTAAATCATATTTTATCCTTCTGTGGTCCATTTCATATAAGTTCCTATTTCAAAAGAGTTCCTTTTTTCGTCTGGTTTCAACGCCATTTGAAAATCACACACATGCTTTTTGTAGTTATTGCTTGTATCCTCAGTATGTCTGCAACATTTCATAGGGGAAGTGGGGGATTGTATCTCCTCAGTGTGTCTGCAACATTTCATAGGGGAAGTTGGGGATTGGATATCCTCAGTGTGTCTGCAACATTTCATATGGGGAGGTGGGGGATTGGATATTTAGGAAAGGCATGAAAAATGCCTTTAAGTTGGCATGTCCCTATCAATATTCATTTTTATAAAAATAATAACATAAACTCAATTATTTGTATTCTTCCATTTAAGATTCAACTAACAATGCAGGTGTTAATCCGCTAATTGGCATCCACGCTAACACGCTGTTATCAGGAGCAAACTGTGAAAACTCTGCTAACAATAATTATATTTCTTATTAAAGTTTGAAAATAATTGTTTTGATTGCAATGACAATTTTTACTGAAAGGTAAGTTTTTAACGGACCGCAGTAAAAAGAGTGGTAAATAATTTTGAAAGCACTTGCAAAAGTACATGTACACAAATCAGAAACAATATGTCTTCCACTAAAGGAAAGTGTCTAACATTGGAAGAGCGGGTGAAAGCACTAAAAATGCTTGAATCCGGGAGGAGTTGTAGAGACCGAGATGGGTGTTGGCAAGACACAAATACAGTCCGTGCTGAAAAGAAAAAGAGAAATTCTGGAAGAATAGGAAGGGGATGGTAATTTACAGACCAAGCATCCGCGGAAAGCCACGGAATACGATGATTTGAACGACCTTGTACACAAGTGGTTCCTAGATGCTACTGGGCGCCAAGTCAACATATCAGGACCACTCCTGAAAGAACGGGCACTCCAGTTCACCTCTGAATTGGGATTAGCGTCATTCAAAGCATCAAATAGGTGACTAGACTTATTCCTTAGCTAAAGCCACAACATGGTATTTATAACACGGACGGGTGAAAGAGCGGAAGTGGAAGCCAACTTAGTGGATGACTGGAAGAAGCCACTACCGACAATATGCGAAGGATTCCAACCAGTTGACATCTATAGCATGGACTGGGCAGTGAAAAAAGGACATCACGATCTACTCGCTACATTGATGGAACCAGCAACCAAATAGTGGACATAGCGATGAATAGAGAGGTCAAACAGACGAAGATAGAAGACTTCTTTTTCAGGCCATCTTAAAATAGATGTCATGTGTAAATATGTGTATGATTTTCTTATTTTTCTTTATTTTTGTTGTATGTAAATACAATGTACATTGTTGCTATGCTTGATATGTATGCTTGTTATTTGATATGCATGTATTATTGCAATATTTTTGTGAGTAAATTAATATGTTAATTGTTTAATTATATGACTGTTATATACTGTATTTGAAGTGGTATAATTTGTATTTATTTGTTTGAAAAGTTTGATGTATCGGGTAAGTAAGTTTATGTATGTTTTTTATTTAATATATTGTTGCAATGTTTTTATGTGTAAATAAATTTTTTAATACAAATCAACAACACAACAACATTAATTTTCTGTATACATTTATATAAACACCAACACTCAACATTATACACTGCAAAGCCGATATATCGTTCACAAAACACGTTTTTGGAAAACGCATTAGAAATTCAGTTAGGTTTTAATGTTTTTAATTAATTAAGAGTTCAGTCCAATTTTCTACTGTTTGGAGTGCTTTTTCATACTTACCTACATTATTTCTATTAAATGTTCAATTATGTTGATATTGCTCAGGCATGACATTTGTTTTTATAGAACTGAACCCAGTCCTTGAAAAGAAGAAGCAGCAAATGGAAAAAGAGGCAAAAACTAAAGAAAAGGTGCTAAAGAAACCATCTGTCGTGGTTTTGGCTTGTTAACGTAATTTTGCCGTTACGCCGCGCCAATTTATGTAACCTTGTATTATAAGTAACGTCATATCCTATTATTATGTTATTGTCAGTTCGACGCTGATAGAGTTTTCTACCATTCTGGAAGCATTGGAGACGAAAATGAAGATTTTAGAATCAATCAATGAGAAGATCCTGTCTCAAACAGAAGTCGACAGTATTCAAGAAGAGATGCTAACTACGGAAAAATACACGATTGACATCAAAATCAAATTTCGGAAATTAAAAGCCTTCCTTGAACAACAGACTCGGCCTAAAGTACAAACACCACCGCCGTTATCGCTACGAGAAACAGCATCGATCCAAGAGAGTCAGTCAACTTCCGCTGGGACTCAGATTAACGCGAAGGCTCTTCCAGCGACAAGCAGTGTCGTAAGTAATGACTTACATTCGCATATACTCCCTAAATTAACATTGCCTTCATTCGACGGAGACATACTGAAATGGAAGAGGTTTTGGGATTGTTTTTAATCAACAATTCATTTGAACATTAATCTTACGGATGTTTCAAAGTTTGCCTATCTTCAATCTTAACTTGAAGGAGCTGCTGCACGTACAATTTGAGGATTTGCGTTGACGAACGCCAACTATTCACGCGCTATAAGCCTGCTACATGAGCAATTTTGATAGCACGCACCGAATTGTACACATCAATATGCAAGCTTTGATCCAGTTGCCGGCTCCGTGCAACATGTTGAATAGCATGGGCAACTTTCATGACAAAATGGAAACTTACATATGAGGCCTCGAGTCACTAGGTCAGCATCAAGAAGGATACGGAAGTCTTTTGATACCAGTCATTTTAGATAAGATGCCGTCGGAAGTAAGAAAGAGTCTTGCTAGAGTACACGGAGATTTAAACTGGCAATTGGGAGATCTACGACACGCATTGAATCAGGAACTGAATATCATGGAGGCCGGAAGTGCGTGTAATATACCGGAAATGACGGAGTTTATCAGCACAGCGTCATTTTAGGCTGGGTCAAACCCGAATGATAAACGCCAAAGACATCAAAACGTAAGTCAAACTTCGATTTCTTATGATATGAAATGTGTGTTCTGTGGTGGAAATCATAAACATAAGGACTGTGTGAGTGTTCCTGACATTAAATCAAGATATGAAGCGACTCTGTTTTAACTGTCTCGGACTTCATCAAGTTTCAAAGTGCACATCTTGAAAACGTTGTCAAGTGTGTAAGAAAAAAACACCATACAAGTATATGCAATAACTTGAATGCCCAGAAACACAGGCAAGAACCAAAAGTGTTGCCAACCAGACCGGAAACAGCTGTTCTTCATTCATCATCACAGAGACATAAACAGGGCGTTCCTTTGAAGACAGCCATTAGTTCTGTCTACTCTGGTCAGATACACACCGACGCCTGCATACTGTTCGATGAAGGAGCACAGATTTGGTTCATCACTGAAGCGCTTGCACGTGAACTTAAGTGAAGCGAAATGGAACGGAGACCATTCAACTGGCAGCTTTCGGCGACAAGAAAGATTGGATTATGCACTTGGAAACAGCTACCATCAATCTGATCTCTGACCGGAAGGAGCGTATACTGATTAATGTGCTGATTGTTCCAACCATAGCTACCCCGATCAGCACGCGTCTTCATCACACGGCTGTACGTTTGCCCTATCTCAGGAAGTTGAAACTTGCTCATCCAGTAAATGAACATGAAAATTTCCACATTTCATTGCTGATAGGCGCTGATCACTACTGGGACATTATCGAAGACGAGGTCATTCGGGGAAGGGGCCTACGGCAGTGAAGTCGAAAATAGGATACCTGTTATCTGGACCAGTCGGAGCAGACGAAAAAGTTCGAATCACGTTATCAACGTAATTACTTCGCCTGCAAACGAAGCAAGTTCACTTGAACGATGTCGCTTGAATACATATCAACAGACGTCCATCGAATACTCTGATAAACAATACACTGCGTCTCTACCGTGGAAAAACGACCATGAGCCGTTACCATCCAACTACTACGTAGCTAAAGTAAGAACAAAGAGTACGATTCGACAAAAGTACTCGGCATACACAGGAAACTGGAAGAAGATACCATGCAATTCATACATCGTGAGATACCAACGTTGCACAAATTGTGGTGCAGATACACGAGGAATGTCCCCGCAGGCAGTGGAAACTTGGGAGTCGTACAGGAGCTAATCACCGGAAGAGACGGTCTTACACAAGCTGCACATGTCGGAACCACCCGGGGAGTCACGACAATGCCTATTGTGAAGCTCTATCCGTTGGAGGTTACTAGTGACAATGAACATTAAATATACATGGAGGCATAGATGAACTATGTGTATTAGTGGCATTATTCAATTTTGGTTGAATTCTCTTCGCGGCCCCCAGAATGTTAAGTATTTGCGACGTCAACGCTATTTGCCGCAATTATGTATGTTTTACGTTGACGTCATCATCTTTATTGTTGTTTACTTTGATCAGACGTTATTAAAGGATCAAACCAAACAGACTTGTTGTCTAGTTCATAAGCAAAGTACAATTAACAAAACCGCAACACCATCATTATTTAAAAAAGTGACAAAAATGATTTAAGAACACTATCTTGGACAATCTGGGACGGCACTTGACGCACATGCACGCATTCCCCTTCTTTACCAGAGCGAGTCTCATAAAAGAGGTAAAAGCAAGAGAAAAGGTGCAAAAGAAACCATCATTATTTAAAAAAGTGACAAAAATGATTTAAGAACACTTTCTTGGACAATCTGGGACGGCACTTTACGCACATGCACACATTCCCCTTTTTTACCAGAGCGAGGCTCATAAAAGAGGCAAAAGCATGAGAAAAGGTGCAAAAGAAACCATCATTATTTAAAAAAGTGACAAAAATGATTTAAGAACACTTTCTTGGAAAATCTGGGACGGCACTTTACGCGCATGCACGCATTCCCCTTTTTTACCAGAGCGAGGCTCATAAAAGAGGCAAAAGCAAGAGAAAAGGTGCAAAAGAAACCATCATTATTTAAACAAGAGGGCCATGATGGCCCTGTATCGCTCCACTGTTTTTTATGCGAAAAAAACGTGTAATGCACATGGGTTGAAATGTACTCAAGCATGTGACTTTCTCTTTCTATCCCTCGTCCCACTGGGCGCATAAAGTTGGAAGGGTGAGCATTTTTATATATGGAAAAAGTTACTACCGTGTTAACTAAACAGACAAAACAGCCCGGGAATTGTTGCACAGGTCCTTTGCTTATAACGTAGGTACATTTATCTCTCCAAAAGATATTGTCGTTCTTTCTATTTCACATATTTTTAGATGCTGAAGATCAAATCTACTTATTTGATTTGAAACAGATTCACAAGACCCATAGGAATCAAAATGCCTTAACCCTTTACCAAACAACACATTTTGGACTTTCCCAATTTGAAAGAGGTTGCAGACGCCAATTGAATTAAAATGGAATATGAAGAAAATGATCAGGTAGGGTAGAAATAATTGTGATAAAAGGAGAAATTGCTCATCAACCCACACATCCCTAAGACCAACAGGCCTGAGAATATTATGATTATCTAAAGATTATTTCTTTATATTTATAAATGTATTTAATTAAGTAATACATTTGACTTCTAAGATCAATTCATAACTTGTATTAAGAAAATTATAAAATGGTCAGAAATATATATGGATTGTTGAGCAATTGACAATCATTTCAACAATTCATGATCAATCACTATTCACAAATGGAACAATGAATCATTAGTTATTAAAAAGCAGCATATACGATAGTTAAGAACATTGCACTTCATTAATTTCAACACCTTCTCTTGGATACAAAGTTTGAGTTTACCGTGCAGTATCATATATTGACTTTCCTTGAAATAATTATGTTCATGGAAGTTGTGTTTTTAAAATCAATAATATATTATTAAACTGGTTTTAACACTACAAAAAAGACATGAAATTAACATGTCATCCAAAATATTTTCATCCGGATATATGGTCACTTTCGACATATTTAAATAAAACCCGACTTTTTTCAGTTTATAAGAAAAACATTCATAACACATGTTCTTACTTGAATGCCTTTGTAAGCAGTCACCATCTGACCTAAAATGGCACTAAATGACAGGGTTTTATCTCATGTTTACAAGATGTTGATGTTGTTGTTGGTCACAGCCAAACGGCCGCAGTAATCTCCACTGGTAAACGTCATATGTTCAGTTTTGTGACCTCCGGGGCCGGGTCAAATATGAGCCCAGGGGAATAATTTGAACAAATTTGGTAGAGGACTATTAGATATCACTACATACCAAATTTAGTAGCCCTAGGCTCTATAATTCAGAACAAGAAGATTTTTAAAGTTTGCACAAAATAGGCCTTATTTAAGCATATGTTCATTTTTGTGACCCCTGGGGCAAGGTCAAATTTGTTCCTAGGGGCATAATTTGAACAAACTAAGTAGAGAACTATTAGATGTCACTACCTACCAAATTTGGTAGAAATAGGCCCAATGGTTATGGACAAGATTTTTATAGTTTGCACAAAATGGGCCCAATATAAGCATATGTTCAATTTTGTGACCCCTGGGGAACGGTCAAATTTGATCCCAGGGGCTTAATTTGAACAAACTTGGTAAAGGACTATAAGATGTCATTACATACCAAATTTGGTAGCCCTATGCCATACAGTTATGGACAAGAAGATTTTTAAAATTTGCACAAAATAAGCCTTATATAAGCAAATTTTTGATTGTTTGACCCCCCAGGGCAGGGTCAAATTTGACCCCAGGGGCATAATTTGAACAAACTTGGTAGAGGACTATTAGATGTCACTACATACCAAATTTGGTAGCCCTAGGCCCAATGGTTATGGACGAGATTTTTTAAGTTTTCACAAAATAGGCCTTGTATAAGCAAATTTTCAATTTTTTGACCCCCCAGGGCAGGGTCAAATTTGACCCCAGGGGCATAATTTGAACAAACTTGGTAGAGGACTATTAGATGTCACTACATACCAAATTTGGTAGCCCTAGGCCCAATGGTTATGGACGAGATTTTTTAAGTTTGCACAAAATAGGCCTTATATAAGCAAATTTTCAATTTTTTAACCCCCTGGGGCAGGGTCAAATTTGACCCCAGGGGCATAATTTGAACAAACTTGGTAGAGGACTATAAGATGTCACTACATAGCAAATTTGGTAGCCCTAGGCCCAATGGTTATGGAAAAGAAGGTTTTTAAAGTTTGCACAAAATAGGCCTTATATAAGCAAATTTTCAACTTTTTAACCCCCCAGGGCAGTGTCAAATTTGACACCAGGGGCATAATTTGAACAAACTTGGTAGAGGACTATAAGATGTCACTACATACCAAATTTGGTAGCCCTAGGCCCATAGTTATGGACAAGAAGATTTTTAAAGCTTGCACAAAATAGGCCTTATATAAGCAAATTTTCAATTTTTTAACCCCCCGGGGCAGGGTCAAATTTGACCCCAGGGGCATAATTTGAACAAACTTGGTATAGGACAATAAGATGTCACTACATACCAAATTTTGTAGCCCTATGCCATACGGTTATGGACAAGAAGATTTTTAAAGTTTGCACAAATAGGCCTTATATAAGCATATGTTCAATGTTTTGACCCCCCGGGGGCAGGGTAAAATTTAACTCCAGGGGTATAATTTGAACAAACTTGGTAGAGGACTATAAGATGTCACTACATAGCAAATTTGGTAGCCCTAGGCCCAATGGTTATGGACAAGAAGATTTTTAAAGTTTGCACAAAATAGGCCTTATATAAGCAAATTTTCAATTTTTTGACCCCCCGGGGCAGGGTCAAATTTGACCCTAGGGGCATAATTTGAACAAATTTGAAAGAGGTTCACCACAGGAACATTCCTGAGAAATTTCATCAGATTTGGACGAGTAGTTTAGGACAAGAAGATGTTTAAAGAAAAAGTTAACGCACGCACGCACGCACGGACGCACACACGACGGACACAGGACCATGACATAAGCCCCGCTGGCCTTTGGCCAGTGGAGCTAAAAAGTGACAAAAATGATATAAGAACACTTTCTTGGACAATCTGGGACGGCACTTTACGCACATGAACAATTCCCCTTTTTTACCAGAGCGAGGCTCATAAAAGAGGCAAAAGCAAGAGAAAAGGTGCAAAAGAAACCATCATTATTTAAAAAAGTGACAAAAATGATTTAAGAACACTTTCTTGGACAATCTGGGACGGCACTTTACACACATGCACGCATTCCCCTTTTATACCAGAGCGAGGCTCATAAAAGAGGCAAAAGCAAGAGAAAAGGTACAAAAGAAACCATCATTATTTAAAAAAGTGACAAAAATGATTTAAGAACACTTTCTTGGACAATCTGGGACGGCACTTTACGCGCATGCACGCATTCCCCTTTTTTACCAGAGCGAGGCTCATATTAAGTTTTGTTGTGTTTCAGAGAGAGCCGGTTTTAAAGAGAGCCGGTGCTTAACGTGCGCCTCTCTGTTTATCTAGTACAATTGACAATGCGAGATTTGAGGTTGTAATGCTTAAGTATTCAACCACCAATACTTGTTGCAAGTGTTATGGGAACTACTCTTTGCGACGCATTATTTGTGCATGGACGATGGTGTATCAAGCTATTTAACAAAGACAGGACGTTATCTCTAAATATTGTGTTGTTTATCACTTAACCAGATGGAATATTATATACGCACACCAGAAAATTTCACATTAAAGCTAAAAACACGTCTAGCTATTGCAGATTACATATTAAAGATTTTGAATGTTGATGATACCATATATAAAACAAAATGAAATGATTTTGTATTGTCCCCATGGTTTTTGTTCTAAAATTTCTTTGTAAAAAACATAATATAAAATTTCAAAGGGCCATAACTCTGTAAAAAATCATCCGACCAGAACCCGCTGATAATATGCACATTTCCTCTTGGTAGTGAAGCTTCCCATAAAGTTTCATTGAATTCCGGTCATTAGTTGCTGAGAAATACTCCGGACAAGAATTGCACTATATGTACAGTTAATGGAAAATTTCAAAAGGCCATAACTCTGTAAAAAATCATCCGACCAGAACCCGCTGATGATATGCACATCTCCTCTTGGTAGTGAAGCTTTTCCACAAAGTTTCATTGAATTCCAGTCATTAGTTGCTGAGAAATAGCCCAGACAAAAAATTTGCACAGGAGGACACACAAACGGGGGAGCATAATAAACTCTTCATTACTTACCAGAACTTCTGCCAACAAAAATGTGTGGTACAAAAAGTACAGATACCAGACCTTGAAGGACAAATCAATCACATCGAAGAACAAATATGTCAACAGATCACTCATTATGCCTTCTTATGTAATTGATAAAACAATAACAACTTCTGGAACATTAATAACAGATGAAGTGATCGTGAATGTCTTAACAGTTATGCGGCAACAATGGTCCAATACTAACATCGGATTTAGACTTCCAGCGGAAGTAAAATCTCATTATCACAGTCATACAGATGTTTCTAGTATAGTAACTGTTCCTGTCAATGTAAATGCCGTGAATATACATTTTCTGAATGGACACTGGCTTACATCATGGCAGGATCCCTGTGATCTCACAATAAAGATTTACGATTCATTACATTCAAATGGGCGATTAGCTACCCTGATGCCAAAGCTGCAACGTGTGTACGATTTAAATGTTTATACTCCCATTTATGTGACTGGTGTAACACAGCATACCGAGTCTTCCTGTAGAGCATATGCAGCAGCATTTGATGTGACTGGTGTAACACAGCAGACCGAGTCTTCCTGTGGAGCATATGCAGCAGCATTTGATGTGACTGATGTAACACAGCAGACCGAGTCTTCCTGTGGAGCATATGCAGCAGCATTTGATGTGACTGGTGTAACACAGCAGACCGAGTCTTCCTGTGGAGCATATGCAGCAGCATTTGATGTGACTGGTGTAACACAGCAGACCGAGTCTTCCAGTGGAGCATATGCAGCAGCATTTGATGTGACTGGTGTAACACAGCAGACTGAGTCTTTCTGTGGAGCATATGCAGCAGCATTTGTATGTGACTGGTATAACACAGCAGACTGAGTCTTCCTGTGGAGCATATGCAGCAGCATTTGATGTGACTGGTGTAACACAGCAGACTGAGTCTTCCTGTGGAGCATATGCAGCAGCATTTGATGTGACTGGTGTAACACAGCAGACTGAGTCTTCCTGTGGAGCATATGCAGCAGCATTTGATGTGACTGGTGTAACACAGCAGACCAAGTCTTCCTGTGGAGCATATGCAGCAGCATTTTTATGTGACTGGTGTAACACAGCAGACTGAGTCTTCCTGTGGAGCATATGCAGCAGCATTTGATGTGACTGGTGTAACACAGCAGACTGAGTCTTCCTGTGGAGCATATGCAGCAGCATTTGATGTGACTGGTGTAACATAGCAGACCGAGTCTTCCAGTGGAGCATATGCAGCAGCATTTGATGTGACTGGTGTAACACAGCAGACCAAGTCTTCCTGTGGAGCATATGCAGCAGCATTTGATGTGACTGGTGTAACACAGCAGACTGAGTCTTCCTGTGGAGCATATGCAGCAGCATTTGATGTGACTGATGTAACACAGCAGACTGAGTCTTCCTGTGGAGCATATGCAGCAGCATTTGATGTGACTGGTGTAACACAGCAGACCAAGTCTTCCTGTGGAGCATATGCAGCAGCATTTGATGTGACTGGTGTAACACAACAGACCAAGTCTTCCTGTGGAGCATATGCAGCAGTATTTGTATGTGACTGATGTAACACAGCAGACAGAGTCTTCCTGTGACGCATATGCAGCAGCATTTGATGTGACTGATGTAACAGAGCAGACCGAGTCTTCCTGTGGAGCATTTGCTGTAGCTTGTGCCCAGCATGTACCGCCAAATGTTTATACATTTGCTTCCGATTTACTAATGAGAAATCATCTGCTTAAATGCCTACAAAGGGGACAATTTACTCGGTTTCCAGTGTTAACACAACAAAATGTTAACTAAGACACAGGCTAATTGAATTGCATGATTATGACATTGAACGAAATTGAAAAGCAGAAAGTGTTTTCGAGACAAAAACATAAAAAACCTAGAAATGGCGCGGCAGAGGCCGACGCGTATCCCCATGCCGCATGTTTGACACAGGGGCGCCCCAGGGTTGGTAATGGGGCCATGCATAGTTGAGATTGACCGTATTGTCAAAAGAGATTCAACGTAGAAATGAAGAAGTTAATGTAAAATAACCTAAAAAATGAGTGAAAATCTATACTCTAATTTCTCCTCCTCATCCTGCTCTCCTAACAAATCTAATAATGAATCAACTTCACTGTAGTCAATTATGTACATGTCATCCTAATTGGAATGACTTTTGAGATGAATGAACATGCTCTCTTATAGCCAATCTTCTTTCTTGTGTTTTGGAAAAGTTATGTTTTGAGGTTAAATGGTTGACTAAATAGTAGCGTCTCAGAAATTTTCTATCGCAATCTTGTACACAACAATGAATATGTTGAATTTCATGTCTGTCTTTGATGTGCCTGTTAAAAGTCCATTTTGCTTTAAACTGTTTTTCACATTTTTCCCACTTGGACATTTTGACGGATTATCAGTAATGAGTCTAAAATTTTAATTGCAAAAATTGAATAGTTTCAGCCCTTTTATAGATTCCTGAGGCTATATTCCATGAGTTTCTCATGCTTTTTATGCTAGACTGCATGTTATCTCTTCTCTCATATACAGGTGTCCCTTTGCGGCAATATTTTATAATCCCTTGTATAAACATTAGATTGAGCTAAACCATTTCACAGATTAGTTAACACAAACAATTGAATACTAAATACATCTCTGCACCACTACTGTGTAACTCGTGTGTGTGTTTCAGAGTTTATTTACAGGTCCTACTGGCCTCTTCACGAGGTTACTGTAGCCCGACCTGCACCTGTGACCTCTCAGGGGAAAAAGATAAATTTTTGAGCCAAAGTAGGTCAAATTTACCCCGGCTTCCCGGGTATTCGCCAAATAATTTAATTTTTAAGAGAGTTCCGTGCACGTTGGCCAATGAGACCTTAATGTGCTATCTATCTTAAGGTGGTGATGAGGTGCAGATCCCGCCAAGTGTCCCGCACATTACTAATGTACAAGACACTCAACGCGACCCACATCCCAACACCACCCGGTACGTAAGACCCGGAATACACACACATAACGCTCCCACACCCCCCACTCATAACGGGTGATGTGTATGAGAGTGCCACGCCCGTATGTTCCGGTGTAGCGGTCCATTTTTTCCCCCGGCCAGTTTTTCCCCGGGGAAAATTTGGCCTAGGCCATTTTTTCCCCGGGGAAAGATTGGCCTAGGCCGTTTTTTCCCCCGGGGAAAAAATGGCCCAGGCCAATCTTTCCCCCCCTTGGCCAAATTTTCCCCCCCCTACTTAAAGAATTAATTGCAACATGACTCTTGGCCATTTTTTCTCCCCTCTGCAAATCTTTCCCCCCTCCCTTATTAAGAATTTATTGCAAAATGACTTCAATTTTTTCAATGTTTCTGTTATATTTGACGCTCAAAAAAGCAATATTTCAAGATACAAAGGCACATAACTCCGTTATTAACAGATGATGTACAATGCCATTTGGCTAGCATCATCCCCTTATCCATATATATATATATATACTCATACCAAGTTTCAATGAAATCCGCCCAAAGCATTTCCAAGATATGGCTCCGGACGGACAGACAACGCCAAAACAATATCCCTCCGCCTATCGCGGGAGATAATAAAAGATAAGGGGGTGGAGGCAGTTTTAGCAACTCTCAATCAAATTCTGTTGTTAAAACTACTTTGACATGGTAGGGGGGAAAAAAATGGCCAGGGGGGAAAAACTGGCCGAAAAGTGAAGAATAAATGTAAAAGATAAGTAAAATAAAAGATAGGAGTGTGTAGGCAGTTTTTGCAACTCTCAATCAAATTCTATTGTTAAAACTTTTACAAGGTAGGGGGGGAAAAACTGGCCAGGGGGGAAAAACTGGCCGAAATGTGTAGACAGAAAGATGTATTAAATAAAAATTAAGGGGGGAAGAATTTGACTAGAGGGGGAAGAATTGGCCTAGGCAACTTTTTCCCCGGAGAAAAAATGGACTAGTCCATTTTTTCCCCGGGGAAAAATTGGCCAGGGGGGAAGAAATGGCCTGTTACACCGGGTCCCTTGATGGTGATCTGTGTATGGTTGTGTATAGTATGTGGTATGTGATTGTTGCGCTGGAGACCCTCGAGACAAGCTCCCTCATCCACCCTCTCGCTGCGCGCGACAACAGATCAGTCAAGAACCAACCATGAAGCCCCCCAAAGCCCCACCCAGAGTCACCATCGTTCTTTCCCACCCGCCTGCCAAACATCCAGACCATGTATCAAGCTGGGATGTATTTATTTTGTAGTTATGTTGTATTTGCTATTATAATTGGATAGGTAAAGTAAATAAATGATCGAAAAGTGCCGTTGATATATCATATGATTTATTTATGTTTTATATTAATTTGTAAAACTCATAGTATTATAGATTATGTCATGTATTCTAGCCTTTCATTTACCCAAGTGTGGTTGTTGTGCTCTCCGCCCCATGAGAGGTGTTAGTGGGGGTTCGAGCAGGATACAGGAAACGCCCCGATTCCAGAGGCGCCCCTGGTTCTTTTTAGTGCCCGGTGTATAGCACCGATACACTGCACCCCCGTTTAATGTCCCTCGCGGAGGACATATTAGTACATAGTGTTAGTATTGGTACTTACATACATGTGTAGTTCTGCTGTCTTGTGTCATATCTTGCGGTAACGTGGACTCTCTCTGTTGCTATTTGGTATATAGTTTGAATGTTATTGCGAAGGGCAGGCTAGTTTTTGAAAGATCATGTATTTGATGATAGAAGAAAGGGACTATGTTTGTTTGATTGGGCCGAGATGACTAGTTTGTTGGGGGGTAGACAATTTCTTTGTAAATTCTTTCTTATTGATGTGTTAAGTGTCTTGTGAGACTGTGGTGTTGTAAGGGCCAGACTAGTTTTGATAGGTCATTTATTTGATGAAAGAAGAGAGGGGCTGAGTTTGAGTAAATTTGGTATTAGGGAAAGCGCACACGTTAGTGTTTCTGGTTATAAAAGCAAAGACAGCATTCCTATGTGTTTGTGTAATATGCCAGGTTAGTATCGTGGTCTGGTCTAGGGCATGTCGAGCTAAGGGCTCGATCCGGCTACATAGGAAAATACAATGGTTAGTGTACAAATGAACTGGAAACAGTGATTCTTTTCAGTATCTTTCAAAGAGGAACGGCATGTAGCGTCTCTCACTGAGGACATATTAGTATATAGTGTTAGTATTGGTACATATGTAGATATGCTGCCTTGTGTCATATTTTATAGTTGCTTGGGCACTCTCTGTTGCTATTTTGGGTATTGGTTGTATGTTGTTGTGAGGGTCAGACTAGATTTTTGACAGATCATGTACTAGATCATAGAAGAGAGGGACTGAGTGTGTGTAATTGGACCAAGATGACTATTTTGTTTGTGGGCATAGACAATTTCGAGATTTTCTTTCTTCTTTCTGAGGTGATTGCCTGTGGCACTGTGGTGTTGTGAGGGCCAGACTTTGTTTTGATAGATCATTTATTTGATGATAGAAGAGATGGACTGTGGTTATGATAGTTTGGTATTAGGAGAGCGAGCACTTTACTGGTTCTGGTTATGTATGATATCAGAGGCAGCAGTCCTATGTGTTATTGTGGCTATTACAATGGTTAGTAACAAATGGACTGCAATTAGTTATTCACATCTATACACTGAGAAACAAATATAATAATTATTAGTGCTGCAACAATACGCCAAAAACCGTATTGCAATATATTGTCAGTTCAAAAACCCGTATTGCAATATATCGCAATATATTGCTAACTTGTACCAAAATTATAACTTGCCAATTACCCGATAATCCCATAAATTCCAATTTTAAAGCAAATTCTGGTAAATATTTACTATAAATGTGCTCAAGAATAATAAGAAACACAAACATTCGCAAATTTTCTTAAGTATCAAATACATTTTTGCAATTGTTACTATTTAAAGATGTGATGAAATAACGTCCAACCGGGGCGTGTATCCCACTGAACATGCGTAATTCAGCTGACGTGATGTTCCCGTTTGTATACAACACAAAATACACCCATACTTTCCATGCGATGTTCTACATGTCTGTATAATTTTCGCGCGCTTTTTATTGAGACAAAGGATAAAGCACTTTTAATTTGACGCTATAATTTTTTATTGTCGCGTTAGCATTCAAATTTGGAAGCGTGTTGCCGAAATTCGGATTACAAATAATGCTCAAATCAGAATCGAACGAAACATTTACAGCTGTGCGAAATTAATTCAACGATAATCTGTTCAAAAGCATCGAATGAATGCTCCCATGTAACAACGCTACTCCGTATAATACACTTTTTAGAATGCTATTTTTACGTAAAAAATAATTTACACTGCTTTGTTTTGTTTACCTTTTTATCATTATTTCGGATGGCTTTTCTGGACGAAATGTGAATGAATTTTTGTAAATTTTTCGTACCGGTATGATGAAAATCATATCGCAATACAATATGCGGATTGCGTATTGCGATATATACCGATATACCGGTATATTGTTGCAGCCCTAATAATTATCATCACTTTTCTTTTTTTGGTAATCTTGGGTGGGTCATGTCGACAGAGCCACAGTGCGCGGGGGGGGCGCCTCACCACCCCAGCCGACACACTCCATCCAAAATTTTTTAATATAATGCATATATAAAATACATGATTGTGATATTTACATCTAAAGGGGTTGTACTGAAGGTTTCTCTATTGAGTTACCGGAGTGCGCACTTAATGCGGCTTCCGTCTCTGTGCGGAAGTGTAGTGTCTGCGTGCTTTCCCCAATACCGTCGTCGTCGGCTGCTGCGTGCTGGGTGCAGCGGAAAAAATTAAAATACCGAGGACCAGCACAGGGGGAGGGAGGGTCTCGCTGAACCCGGATACTGTTAGCCCGATTTTTTGGTTTTCAAAGGTGGGATTTAGATTTGTCCATATTGTTACATAGTGGATAAAGATGTTCGTTTTTATTTTTAGCAAGCGTACCTATCAGTCATTGATTCTGATAGCGTGCCCTTAGGGTTAAATTGCGTCTATGTTGTTAAGTCGCGGTTGTTAACGAGACAGGCGGCCGATACATTTCATGAGTTGGGTGTCAGTTATATTTTGTACCGTAATCCCTTCCGTCGTTTTATTAAGAGAGTGTGCCTTTGCCCGTCCGTGGTGTCGCCACAGGGCACAGACCAGGGGGCCCTATTGACACAACAGATGTGACCCGTTGGCTATGCCCTGCGACGGGGTAACTATAGGTCGGTTGTCATATCCATGCTATGCTCAGGCCATGATAATATCGTAGGCCCCCTCTGTGCGGGCCCTGGCGAGCGGCCCTATTGACAGAACAGAAGTGACCCGTCATCCGTGCCCGCCCAGAGGGTCCCTTCATGGCTATAGTCCACAGACAGGGTCCGGCAGACAGGGTAAATGTTATGTAGTTACCTAGATGTGTTTTTATTCCGGCACCTGAACGCATTTATTCGCACTTTTGTAAGTTACGCGATTTGTTTATACGCATATTTTTGCTATTTCGGATAAGCCTAAGGGAGATAATTTATAAAGGAAGACAATAGATTGGTTAGGATGCCCTACTGTATCTCTTAATTTTATTGATTAAGTGCAGGTATGCATCTAGTTTTACTCTTAATTTAAGAGACCAGATTTTGTGGCGCTAAATGGTTGGGATTTCGAGCGTTTGTGCGGTATGCCCTTCCATATATGTTTTATATTGCAGGGGAGGTAATTATAAGCTGTTAAAGTTGCAAAATGAGTCTTTTTTCCTATATTTGTGTTTGTTTTCAAGTCTGTGGTGAATTGAAAAATAAATTACTATTAGTATTAAGTAAAAATGGATATTGGTACAGATATAAGGTGTTCATATAATATATCATTATTGTGAAACTAAACTGTCAGTTTTAAACTGGTTTTCGTCAGAAGGGGTATTTAGTGCAGATACCTAATTTAATCGATCTAGATTTGTGGGTTAGAACTTTTAATTTGCTTAGTTTTAATATTGCTATTACCCGTAATTACTATTTAGACGCCTAGACGCAATGAAGATTGTATAAATTTAAACGTGTAGACGTACAGAAGCTGTATTTATTTTTAATTATATAATTATTTTTCCTGTACCTGGGTTATTTAAGAAAAAATACTAGGTCACCTACATTAGTTTTTACATATTAAGGACATTTTAGCAGTTACCTGGGACACTCTACTCCCCAGGGTACGATTTAATACACTTATATTAGGGAAAAGGAGGATTATTATTGCTTTACTTATTAATATAGTCGCAGGGTTTTTGGTACATTTGTAGGATTGGTTTGGGAACAATGTATTATTTTTAATTAAAGTAGGCTGATTGATGTTTCTGGCGGTGTGCAATTACGGGTAATAGTTTCGCGGTTAAAGGCGGCGGTTGACGGTTATGAGTTAGGTGTGGAATGTTCACCTTTTTTAATGCGCTAAGTGCTTAAAGGCTGTTTATCGCGCTTTATTAGTCGGCGTTTCAGGTGCAGAGGAAGGTAAATTTTAATTATCTCTATTTGTCACATAGTCTGCACTTTTCATGGTATAAATACGTTAAGCGGGAGTCATTTTTCAATTCAGTTTTATTAACCAATATGACTACTTCAACCACAAGGATAGCTTTTTACGGGGATAGTTATGTCGCCCGGATGTCCGACTGTGGAGGGATTCCAGATGTATGTATAGATGTTGAGTTGTTTTAGGTTTATTATCATAGTGAGTGTTACTGGTCTAATTGTCCTTGGAGTATAATACTGACCCGTGTGGCTTAACAGCCAGGTTACAGTACTGTGGTTATAAGTTTACTATTTTTAGATTCTTATACTGCTACCCCCTTATATTCTTTATTTTCTAAGTAGCCTAGAGTTGTTGTTTTTATTAATGTTATTTTCTTTTGCTTATTAGGTGCCTGGGCGTTATCGTTTTTTTGGCCAGGGCGGCATGCGGGTGATGAAACCGAATATGGATCTTATGGAGGACATGTTGCAATGGGGTCCCGATGTTGTGATCCTCTGCCTGGGGGGAAATGACATCACCGCTAGCTGTCAGCCCCGGGACATAGGTTTGGCCATCCTCGGATTGTGCCGGATGGTGAAGGCAAGAGGTGTCGCCACCGTTGTGGTGGCTGGCATTTGTGGCCGTTGGGTGTTTAGGGACGCCGCCTTAACGCCAGATCAGTTTTCTAGGATAGGGAATGCTATTGCGAAGTATGTGATGAGGTACTTTCCAGTGTCATCTATGATGTATGTATGTAATAGAGACGTTCATTGTTACGGGACGGGGTGCATTTGAGTGCTGCGGGGCTGGATGAGTTCTTGAACAGTCTAAGATTGAAACTGCTGAGGATTTTACCATCCAAGGACTAATTATTGTGTATATGAATGTGTGTGCGTTGTTTAAGGTTAAATAAAGGAGTGAAATAATTGTGTTTATTTGAGTTTTGTGACTGGGTCTGTTTTACTTATGTGCCGTCCTTAGGACCCTAAGTATCATATTTTCATGTTGCCTATGTTAGGTCTATTATTTAATGTTAATCTAGAAATTAGCTGCGATGATCTGTCTTGTCAGGATATCAGATGAATCTGTGTGATTGGTGTTTTTGTATTTTATCGCCATGCATGCTCCTGTGTTTTGTCAAAGAGATGCCGTTAATTTTAACCTGGTTTTCGTCTCAAGATATATTTAGTAAGAATAACTAATGGGGTTTTAATTGTTCGTATCATTGTGGGTTTCCTATATACTTTCTATTGTCGGGGGTTGCATATACTACATAAACTGGCAGAATTTGTAGTAATAATGTTTTAGGATTTCGAATGTTCGTTTAATGCGATTTTCCTTATAACTTGCTTTTGCAAGGGAGATAATTGAAATACTCAAAGATCTTAAAAATAGTCCTTTCCGTACATATTTATGTTTGTTTTGCAATATATATATGGGAATTAAACCTTAAGTTACTATTAGTATAAGGACGAAGAGATATTATTACAGATATATGTTTGTATAAAATCTTGGGATAAAGCGATATATACTATTATAATATTTCCTTCCCTGCGGCGTCTCCCGCATCACCGCGGCGTCCCACACGGGACTCCCGCCTTCAACAGTCACAAGGGTCCACGGTTCAATATTTAGATTGTTAAGGAAACAATGTATCTTGTGTATTTAAACTGTAATATTTATATTTTATTTTAAAAAGGCATACGCAGTGGAAGCTCGGTTAGCGGAGTATTTTAACTGTTTGTCTAATGTGCGATGTAAATAGTGTATTTATATTTTATTCAGATATCCCGTGTCTCGCAAAAATTTGAAAACATGTTGTCTTATAACAGATCCGATCTTGTTCGGAGGCATTAACAGTAGGCGGCGATCAATTTTTACAGAGATATTGTTATATGCTGCTATTATACCTGCACTTAGTTCTAGTCTTTGGGCCGCGTGATGAGGGCATATGAAGAATAAATGTTCGAAGGTGTCTGGGACACTGCATTTGGGGCACAGAACAGTTTCGTAGCAATCACCGTGTAACCTAGTCACCCCTAAACGCATACACGTATATGCCCTATCTTCTTGCTTAATGAGGCTATAGATATGGATCTTATGGCTGGGGTTAGTGATAAGTGGTAAATCATGCTCAGTGCAGTATTTTGACCATTTGTAGTCCTGTTCATTGTACGCTTTTTGGTTGATAATGGCTATAATATCGCGAGCGCTGGGTTTTAACTCAGAGAGTAGGCCGTCTTGGAATCCTAACTTGGCAAGTTTATCTGCGTATTCATTGCCCTGGATGCCTACATGACTAGGTATCCATATTAGTTTAAGAGATATGTTTTTATTAGTCAGTTTTGTGATACCTTTTAGAGCTGCGTATATCAAATCTGGTCGCGTTTTCGAGGAACCTGCGTGTAGTGCTTGCAATGCGCTAAGAGTCAGTTAAAATCGCGTAGTTTGTCTGTTCGTGCATGTTAAGCGTGTTTAGCCACCTTACTGCGTCAGTAATTATTGCTAGCTCGCAGGCAAATATGGAAAGTTCTTTTTTAAGTTTTAATCTGTTGTGGTGGATAATGGCATTTTGAGGGTTGTATACTACGTACGCAGCGCCGGCTAATTTTAATTCCTCGTTTTTACTACCGTCTGTGAAAATCTGTGTATACCCGCCGTATGTGTTATTTATGTAATTTAAGGCTATGGTTGCGCTATTGGAGTTGATTTCGGATTTTTTTATCAGTGTTGATAGATGAAAGTCGATGTCTGGTTTTACTATTTCACTAAGGCTGTAGTAGGTAGGTGGTTGGAGTTCAATTTCGTTAATTTGATAGTATCCATTAAGCGCTCGGACATTTTGCGCGTACGGGACTCCAATACGACTTTTTGGTTTACAGTAGGCCGGGTCTACGGTGACCTTTGAGTTGATCGGTAGGTTGTTTTCCATAGGATTAGTGCGCGCGTAATACTTCATTTGATTTATTTGCCTTTGATGGTCCAGATCAAGCATTCCACACTCGAGATGGAAAAGAACGGTGCTTGTGGTTTTACGTGTGCCCGTGATTATTTTGAGTGCCGTGTTTTGGATAACTTGTAGCTTTTTAAGTAGTTTATCGCTGGCTGAGTTATATGCTATGCTTCCGTAATTTATCTTTGCCCAGATAGTGGCTTTGTAAATACTCATAAGTGCTTTCTTGTCTGTGCCCCAGTTATTTTTTTGGATGCATTTGAGAAAATTAAGATCTTTCTGGCAGCGCACTGTTAATTTGAGGATGTGTTTTTCCCATGTTAGGTATTTATCAAATGTCATTCCTAGGAAAGTAATTTTGTCGAGGTACGGAAGTGGAGCGCCACATAGTGTTAATAGCGGAAGTTCTGCGATTTTTTTAGAAGTTGTTTTGGATGCACGGTTAGAAAAAACAATTGCTTGAGTTTTAGAGGGATTAATTTGAAAGCCGTATGATGCACTCCAAGTTTCTATAGCAGTCAGGGCTTTTTGAATTTTATCAATTGCTAGTTTAGGCGACCATGAGGTGGTCCAGATGGCCCTGTCATCTACAAAGAGGGAAAGATCAATTAGACCTGTTTTATTTTGTGCATTATGCTTATGAATTGTGCGTTCTAGCGAATTCATTGTAATGGAAAATAATATGGGGGAGAGAACACTTCCCTGGGGGCAGCCGTTTGTTGTCTCGACAGTTTCGGAAGTCGCGTCATGTAATCTTACTTTTATTTTCCGCGTTATGAGGAAGGCTGCGAGCCATTTGAGCATGGTGCCCTCTATACCTAGTGTATGTAGCATATGAATCGCATGTTCATTCCATAGTTTATCGAACGCGGCAGTGAGATCTAAGAAAATGGCTGCTACCGATTGGCCTAGATTTTGAGCTCTTCTGATGTCGGCTTCGAGGTGCACTATATGATCTTCGCACGAGTGGTGAGCTCTACACCCTGATTGATTTTTCGAAATTAGGTTGTGTTTTTCAAGATAAGCGCATAATCGGGCTTTAATCATTTTTTGCATTAGTTTTGTGAATGTTGATGTTAATGAGATCTGCCGGTA
Organism: Dreissena polymorpha; assembly: GCF_020536995.1. Classification (NCBI taxonomy): domain Eukaryota; kingdom Metazoa; phylum Mollusca; class Bivalvia; order Myida; family Dreissenidae; genus Dreissena; species Dreissena polymorpha. Next base: position 132,650,097 of record NC_068358.1, read on the forward strand.
TGAGGCTGGTGATTCTTTGGGTTTATTAGGTTTGAGGATCGGTATAATTGTTGCCTCATGCCATTCATCAGGGAGGGTGCCTTCGGCCCACGATTTATTGTATAAGGCGAGGAGCTCTTGTTTTGCAGAGAGCGGGAGTTGTTTCAGTATTTTGTAATGTATATTATCATCACCTGGCGCGCCATTTTTACAAGTCAGTAAGGCTGTTTCTAGTTCGAATAAGCTAAAAGGCGAATTGTATTTGTGAGTTTTGGTCTGTGTATGAGATTCGAGCCATTCTGGAAATTCATTTTTAGTTTTAAGTTTTCGCGCAATGAAGGCTCGAGAGTAGCCTTCGTCGCTGCTTACCGTCTGGTAGTGGTGTACTAAGGCTGTAGCTTTATCTGCGTTTGTTACAAGTATTTCATAATGATTGCGGAATATCGGAGTTATAGGAGGCGGTCTGCCTTGCATACTGTGTACTTGAGACCAAAGTTCTTTGCTACACTGTAACTCCAATATAAAGTGCTCCGTTATAACGCTGAATCCAATATAACGCGGAGGGTGCTTGGATCCCATTTTTTCTCCAACCTTCCATTTGATTTCTGATTCAAATCCGTATTATGCAACTTCATGTATTTTCAGACAATTCAAAGATGGCGGCAATCACAGTCATGTTGATTGCTTTATTCAACCGTCCGTTGAACCGATTATAATCGCCTCGAGGTTAAACAACACCGACAGCTAATTGGTGTTATTCTGTTGTTTAATGTCAATAAAGGTGTGAAAAACTCGCGTGTCAGTGTTTATTACATGTATTCCTCATCAGAGCGGTCAAGTGCAAGCGGGATAGTAATACAATTCAAGTAATTCAAAACGATTGAAACATTCTTACTTTGATATGGTTGCAGTTTGACTATATTAAATGAGCGGCTGTGAAATATACTGCCTACTGAGTACTGTATAAAACAACTGTTTCTGTCATTTCATTATCATTCTAGTATTATGTCATTTAATCTTTCAGTTTGTGTATAAGAAATTAAATAATGCAGACGATTTATTTACATGCGAACGCAGTGTACCGGTAATTGTTAACAGAGTTTCACTTTCATTTTCGCGCGGTATCAGAAAGTCCCCGGGAAACACGTTTTTGCATGCGTATGACGCAATAAAACAATTTTTTGTACATGAGTTGTATTGCATTCAATCTAAATTTAAAGTCGCTCGTCCAATGAAAGCTCTGCCCCATAATGCACTGTACTCTTAACACTTCTGAAAATGGCATATATGCGTACGGTTGTGTTTACGAATTTCTTAAACATATATCGTTATTAATGTTCAAGATTATTATTTTTTAAGTGATGTTGCAATTTTATTGGATTATCGGATAAATGTGCACATAAGAAAAGCGGTATGTATACTGTTATCGATACGATTCGGTTTATATGCATGTTTTTGCGTCAACACAGCATGGCAATATACATGACCTATATTACAGGCTATTCTATACCTGTTTTTTCTATAGCGCCCTGCAGTAAATGTGCTTAAAACCTATAACGCGGATCCGTTATAACGCTGTTTCGCGGCTTGGACCCCATTGACTGCGCTATATTGGAGTTACAGTGTAGTGGTTTTATACGAAAAATTGTTACAGAACTCGTTCCAGCTATCTAGTTTTGCTTTTTTGATTACTTGTTTTACTGTAGCGCGGGCTTCTTTTAGTTTTTCATATTTGGGAGCCATTCTGATTCTGATGCATTTTTTCCTGCATTTTTCGCGGTATTTAATTGCGGTTTCACATTCCTCGTTCCACCAAGGTACTGAGCGTTTAATTTTTTTAGGTTTTTTGTTGGCTATGGGGATAGAATTGTCTAGCGCTGTCGTGAGTGTATTTAGATAGGAGTGGAAGTGAGTGTTAGAGTCAGTATTATCTTCGTTGGGCAGAAATTTGTTATTGCATTGAACTTTAAAGTTATTCCATTGATCAGGTGAAGCCTTATGGATTTTCCACTTATGTTGTATTGACGGAAGGGTGTGTTCAATTTTCAGTTTTAGATTCACCACGATAGGGAGATGGTCGCTACCAAATGAATTGTCGCGTACATTAAAGTCGCTTCTCGCTTGTAATTTAGCTGACGTAAGGGCGAGATCGACCGCGCTGTCAGAATGGCCGGCGCGGTCGGCCAGTCTCGTGACCTGTCCGTCGTTTAGGAAATTAAGGCTTGTGTTATTTAGTAATTTTAATAGATTTTCCGCATGATCGTCACATCATGGATCGCCCTCGGGGTTCCAGCAAGGGTGTTTGAGGTTAAAATTGCCAACGATAATATTGTTTTGTCTGTGGTCTAGAGATTGAAAAAAATTTGAGTAGTTTTTGAGAGTATTTTCTTCAGATTGAGCGTATACACATTGGATACGAAAGGACAGGTTTTTATCGAGGTAGAGTGTGATAGCACACGACTCAATTGGGCAATCTTGGTTAATCTTAATTTCAGTAAATGGGATTCCCAATTTTACATATATAGCTAACCCCGTGGCCGATGCCTTTTTTCCTTCTACTGATCTCACGGGTTCTTGGTATCCTTTTAATTGAACTTGTTTACTTTTGCTTTTAAAGTTGGTTTCTTGGATGCATACAAAATGTATCTCATTATTATTTACATAATTTTGGAGCTCATACAATTTGTTATTGGTATCATGACAGCCAACCCCTCGGGCGTTCCACGACATTACGGTAAGATTTGAAGTAATATTTGGTGCTGTCGTAGCCATTGAGGGGCTTGTATTGGGAGATTGTACAAGCTTAAGAGGTTGTTCTATTAATATAAACCGTACGCGTGGCGGAAGTATATCGGGAACGGCGGCGCGAGCGCTTGCCTTCTGTGATGGCTATGTCGCATGATGATAGGATTCGGGCGGAACCGGTTCAGATTAAGTTTTTTCCTATGTAGGTGTAGAGGCGAGCTCTCATGGTTCTTTGGTTGCATGTAATGACGTTGGAGTTGTGTGCGTTGTGGTGTTTGTTGTTGTTGTTGTTTGGGGGTGACCGGGTTGTTTGTGTTAATGGTTTGGTTATGGTTTTTTGCTTGCTGGGATTGTTGTTGTTGTGTGGGAGGAGGGTTCATAACCTGTTTGGGTTTTGTGGATTGAACAGGCGTTAGTGATGGTTGCACGGGCGGTGTTGATTTGATGTTGAGTTGCTCAGCCTCTCTTTCAGGGAATTTATTTTTGAGTAGTCAGTATTTCTGCTTCGGATTTACCTACCAGCTGTTTAGCAATTTGTTCTAGGTTGGGGCGCTGATTTGTTGTATTCATGTTATTAAGGTAGTTGTTTGTAAGTCGAATGTTTTTGCTGTTTATTGTGGTTTGGTACTTGAGGTACACTGGGCACCCCTTATACGCCGCGCTGTGGCCTCCACCACAGTTTGCGCACTTCCTAGCGCTCCTTGATGTGCACGACGCGTGCGAGTGGTTACCCGCGCAGTGTGGGCATTTCGCATTGTTTTTGCATACGTGCGATACATGGCCGAACATCTGATACTTAAAGCACCGTAGGCTGGCGAATAGTGCGGGCTTAACGCTGTGGCCTAGGATATTGGTTGGCGCGTTTTCGGATTTAAAAGTAACTGTTATAAAATTGTTTCATGCTCCACTATGGACAGCCTCTACATTAGGTTTAGATTTTAGGTCATTTTTTAGCTACTCGATGTTCGCATTTTTGGGGACACGAATTATGCCTTTGCCTAGTTTTGGTTGCTTGGTCAGTTTAAAGTCGTAATTGCCAAAGGAGAATTGATGTGCTTTATGGATCACGTCTTTTCTTATTTTAAATAGCAGTCCGGATTTTACTTCCTTAAGCGGTTTGGCTTGTTCTGATCCAACCAACTTCACAAAGGCTTCACCAATTGCCTTGGCCTTGTTGCGCGGGAAGATCGCCGCGACAGTGCCAAGGCAGAGGGTGAGCCATATTGCCTGTCCAGGGCCATAGTTGTTAGATTGCCTAGCGGACTGGGGCCTAGGAGGTTCATTAGGTATATTCAAGGGCTTGTCATTGAGGGTTTGATTGACCTTTGTGGGGGTAGAGTTTGTCGGATGCGTCGCGTCATTTTTTATCAGAGTGGCCGTGAATTGAGGGGAGTTAGGGATAGAATCAGGGATGGTATCCGGGCTTGGATCCGAGTTACGTGGGACGTGTTGATTTGGGGTCAGGGGTTCCTTAGGGGTTAACGTGACTGTGTACAGTGTACCCATTTCCGAATCTATTGAGAGGTCTCCGGCGCGGAAAGAAGATTTTTGGATCTTCGGAGTCACCATTAGCGTAGCGGTTACGTTTGCATACGTTTTCATTTTTAACGTTTTTGTGACACGTTGCATTTTTCCCCTTATGGATTGGTCTTTTTAGCCTTATTAGTACACGATCTACGTTTTATTATCAGCGGTTTGAGTCTGAACGTCTAAAGTAGGTCACCGATATTGGAACTAAGAGCGCGCGGACGTGATGGAGATACCGGCAGGTGCGCAGTTGTATTAGAGCGGAATGTTACTGGCTTGTTAATGAGGTTAACCAAAGAAAAGTAATAACCCAAGTTAATTTCTGAAATCTAGAGGTACAGTCAATGTACTACTACCTAAAACTAGTTTAACTGAAAAAAAGGATTAGTTCAATGGGTTAAAGATGGTAAATAATGTAAGATTTAGCACTTGGCAAGACTTACTACTTCCGCGACCCTTCTTTGTTCTCAAAATCCACCCACTTTATCACACTTAAGTGAGATTAAATCACTAATGATATTGATCCCACTTGGGTTATCTTATTTAATTATCCTCTATTAATCCCTGTAATTACTTATGATTCACTAGTTTACTGATTAAGGAATTTCTGTCAGATTTGTTCCTAAGAGAGGCACTGTAAAAAAAGTACAAGAAAAAAAACTATGATCCTATTTGATTTGAATAATTCCTATCTTCCCTTAATTTCCTTACACTGATCCACTTAGAGCTTATTGCTGTTAGAGCACTTTCCCCGAAGTAGGACTTCAGAGGATAGACCCTGACTTAAGATTGAGCTTGTTACGAGTTTTGCTAAGGTACTAAGTTGGAAGACACGGTTGTAAGATAAAAATTAGTTAAGATAATCCAATAATCCTGATATTGCCTCATCTCCAAAGCAATGCCTGTCCAATTAGGCAAAAACGCTACGTGTCAAAATCAATCAATTAACGGGAGGTCCTATTATCTTGTCGATTGTCTCGTAATCACAGTCAAACAAAAGGGGTTAATTCGTTGTGCATTGGCTTGCTCAAATTTGATGGCTGTGCAGTTTTAACGGATTACGCGATGCACATTCATGAATAAATCCAGTTTCACCCGGATTTTCGTGGTGTCAGTTTCATTCACACTCATATTGCGACAAACAACACGCCTTTACGCTCAGCGCATACAATGTAAGTTGTAACAGTTTGACGTCATAGCTTACACCGCGCGCGCCACTCATGACAACGTCTGAATTCATCATCCGTGTTACACGCAGTCCACGTTTTAAGAGTATACAGTGACTGAAAATTAAATCAGCACTGAACTATCTCATATTTATATACATGTGCTCTTTTCAAACACGCAAAACACGTGGCTTGTATCTAGTAACGGATGTAGAAATGTTTAATTTGTCAATTGTTTAAGCAATTTACGATGTTAATTATAATTTAGAGGTCTGGTTTAAATAACGTTTTTTGTGCATTGATCTTAAATGGATGTTAAATTTGTTTATTCCAGGTAAGTTACATAAGTAATTTAACTAATTGGATAATTGGATATCGCGAAAAAATGCGTACCAAAAATACAAGTATGACTTCATATAACGCTATTTGTATACATGTCCCGGAAAATCGGCAAATGTCCTGGAAAATTTAGCACAATGTCCCGGAATCGGTCTGAAAATTTATGGCATGTATGCCAAATATGAAGTTGCTATCTTCAATATTGCAAAAGTTAAAGCCAATGTTAAAGTTTTCGGACGGACTGACTGACAGTTCAAATGCTACTTATTCTACCCAACCGGGGGCATAAAAAGCTTAATTAACTAAAAGATAAAGGTAAAGGAATCTTGATTAGGCTAAAATATGTTGTAAGTTGAACTAACATCTCCCAAAAATTATGATAGCTTGATCTTAAATCAATAACTTCATTTAATTATACTCTTGTTAAGTTTCCAGTTTCACAGTATATTGGCGAAATATTCAAAATCTTTTTGCAACACATGTTTCTTCATAATTATGTAGACTTAACATTTTCTATATTTAATTATCATCGAATCAAGAAAAAAGGTCCAACATTCAACCTGGAATACCACACAAAAAATGTATGGTCGGTAACTACAATTGAAACAGCTCACTGTTCATTGACACTGCATCCTTTAATTAGCCGCACCTCATTGGCATTGGCTCCATCTCTTGTGGAAGAATGAAAAATAAACTATTAGATCGAAAAGATGACATTTTATGTGCATGCAACAACTTGCACATGTTCAAACAAATGGTTTGATGTCGTAAGCAATTTCATTGGTTGGACATTTGTCGACAGACTGGTTTCTGTATTTTTACAATCAGACGTAAATAAAACTATCTAACTAAGATGATAATTGTTCAATCTTAAACAGAGCAGAAACTCAAAGCTTTAAGCAGTCCTCCCCTAACCCCCACCCCCAAAAATAAGAAAATAAATAAGATAAAAAATATGATTTAAATAAACGCAACAGAACTTTTAAAAAAACTTGGCTAAAGGATTTTCCATGGTTATGAACTGATGATGATCAAATTGCTACATTTAAAATATGTAAGTCTTTATATGTGTATTATATACTGCTAAAAAGACTGTACCATTTATAAAAATGTAACTGAAACAAGCAAATTATTTTCATTATTAATGATTATTTCCACAATATTTTCCATTAATTAATAAATGCGTTTATAATTTTTTTACATTTAAATTTAACGGACAAGTGTAGCTCAGCAATGGACAAGCTAAATTTGCTAAATGGTTGTCCGTGGACAAGTATAGGTTTTTTAGATTTTGCCACCCCTGAGATGTTTTTCATTGAAAAATCATTGATACTGTCATTATTAACTACGTAAGCCATTCGATATTTCGCTGAAGCTACAAATCAAGAAGTCATGTCAAAGCCTGCAAGCAGGCGTCATCGGATAGAAGTCCCTGCCAGCATAAAGAAGCAGGTCTGCCAGTACAAGGCTGACCTGCCTAAGGCCACAATCAAAGACATTAGTCCTGGTTATGAAAGAAACATCCCTTGAGTTGGGGAAGTCCACTATTGGAGACATCCTAAAAATGAAAGATAAGTGGCTTTCAAAGAGCATCAAATACCTCAGACACTGCACTCCTAAAGATAAGCAACTTGAAGACGCCATCTTCACGTGGTTAACTGATGTGACATCACACCAAGCCCCAATCAACGGCGAGATGCTGCTGTTAAAGGCCAAGATGCTAGGATAGCAGTTAGGTGTGGTCGACTTCGGCTACTCCAAGTGATGGCTATACCGCTTCAAGAACCGACGAGGCATCAAGTGTCGGCTGTATGAAGGGGAGGCTGACAGCGCTGACATGACAGCCGTCAATACAGGAACGCAGCAGTTGCAGGAGCTATCTACATCTACAACCTCGACGAGTCCGGCCTGTTTTTCAGGCTTGGTCGGAACGCGATACAAGCTACAAAGAAGGTGCAGGGTACCAAGAAGGCAAAGGAGAGACTAACAGTTGCGTTGGCTGCCAATGCATCGGGAACAGACAAGGGTCGCCCGTTCGTGATTACCAAAGTCAACTGCCCGAGATGCTTTGGCAAGTCCTAAAACCCAAAGATGTGCGTGCAGTATCGCCACATCCTGAAGGCCTGGATGATGGCAGATATTTTCATCGACTGGCTCCAAGATTTCTACAAGCACTTTAGGTGCTGCATTGAAGGCATGCAATAGACAAATGTTCCCAAACATTTATACAATTTTAAAAATTGCAGCAACGTTAGGGAATGTCAAAACAAGTTGTCGTTCAACTGTGGGAGAAAAAAGACTCACTGGTCTGTGTCTTATTTCAGTGCACAGGGACATTGATTTGAACCCAAGTAACATTGTCCAACAATTTGCAAGGCAGGATTCAAAGAAAAATAATACTGCCTTGTAATTTAGAGACCGATTTAAACAATGAAGAAAAGGACTTGTGTAAAGTTAAAAAAAACTATTTAGTTTTTGAATGTTTCTAATTACAGTTTGAATATTATTTTTTTGTGTACATGTTTCTTGTTGAACTGTTGAATGTCGATCACAATTTTAATGAAAATTAAACATAGTTAAAACACAGCGTTTTATGTAGCTTTTTTATGTTGAATGCACCAATAACAAGCAAATTTGTTGAATTGATATCCCCCGCGAATATACTTCTGGACACAAAAAGTTGTCTGGACGGATGGACAACACCAACTTGCATCATCCTCTTACAGAGCTCCAGATAAGGTTTTGTGAATATCTTAACGTTACTACCAGAGTTTCAAAAATAATTCCTAACTCTGAAATTTTATTTTCAACGTTCCTACTAAGTTTTCGATAATAATTCTTAACTTTTCTAAATGACCTAAAAATAAATAATAATGGTTATTTATAAGCAAAAAATTAAAATAAACATACTAGCAACTTAATTTAAACGAGTTCAACAGTGTCTATTCAGTATTATACAATTTTATTTTTCAAATACCTTCATATGCCCAAACTGTGCTTAGATTGCATGCCTTCCATTAATTTTTACATATTTCACAATTAAAACGGGTCTCCCCTTCAATCTTTTCAACGAATGGCCACGGGCATTGTCCCTTTCACTCATTCAATATTTTTTGTTTAAGTTTGGACCTGTCGTGTCCCATTTTTGTAGCTTTTCCGACTGTTTCTGCAACTGAACATACAACATCGTATAAGATTTTTTCTATAATGTCTTTCTTAACATTCAACTTCGGCTCACTTTGCGTAAAATATGTTCAGGGTTCGACATTAACTTTTTTTACAGCAAGACCATCGGACCAGCTTCTCTTAAAATGTACTAGCCCGAATCTGATGTCTGCTAGACCTTAAATGACATAGCAAATAAACACAATTGTGTCATGTAATGGTTTAATCGGATTTATCAGTAAATAATCAGAGAACACCAGGAAGTTATTTGTATGCATAGAGTTAACAGTTATTGCTTTCTTCTTCAAGTTCAAGCCATGGAAACTCAATTTTCCATTTAGGATAAAATTGTTGTTTTCATTTTTCTTAATATATACGTTTCCTGTCAGTTTTACCATCAGATTCTTCTTTATCAACTGATTTGTTGGACGAAATTACTAACAAAATCCATTCTTTAAATTACATTCTCTCGTCTGCTACGCCAAAATGTTTACATTGACTATACCGATTTTCAATAGAAGTGGTAAAAACATGCTGTTAAGTTTTTCGACACTCTAAAAAATCATTAATAATCATGACAACTTGACCGATGGAAAACAGCAATTTCTGGGGGAAGCCCTCCTTCGCGTCTAAAAATAGTGATGAATCATGTGAATGCTCCGCGTTTATTTATATATGCTAGTTTTGTTCTGATAACTGATACAAGAGTAATTTTACACATTAAGAAAAAAAGGTTTTTACAGCAGTTAGTTATAGTTCTATGAATCAGTATAGATTTTTTATGTACGTTCAGTCCCACAAGCTAGCACGCAGTTATACTAGCCCGACCACCGATCTTACTAGACAATGTCTGTCGGACGTGCCTTAGTGTCGAACCCTGATGCTAAAAGCGTGTTCTTGCACGCTTTGCAGTTTTTTAGGACACTCTCGGGGCGCAGTCATTGTTTTTTGACAGATAGACTGTACACGCCGCTTTTATTGGAAAAAATGCGCTTTGTTAAACAAACCCGATAACCATTTTATATAAGCACCGAAAAGATCTTTATTACATGAAAATAACTTAATAAAAATGGATACGAACCGATGTAAAAATAACATTCGTAACTTGATTTTGTAATTCTTAATAGTACGACAAGATTTTAAAATAAATACGTAACAGACTTGAAAATAAATTGTAATTACGAAAATACAACCCTTTTCTGGAGCTCTGTCTTATCCGTGTATATACTCCTACTAAGTTTCAATGAAATCCGTCAAAAGCAATTCCAAGATATTGCTCCGGAAACACAAAAGAGCATTTTTTCAATACAAAGGGCCATGACTCAGTTATTATCCGATGGCGTACAATGCCATTTGGCATGCATCATCATCTTATCTCTATATATACTCGTACCAAGTTTCAATGAAATCCGCCAAAGCACTTCCAAGATATGGCTCCAGACACAAAAAAGCATTTTTTCAAGATACAAAGGGTCATAACTCCGTTATTAACAGATGGTGTACAATGCCATTTGGCGTGTATCATCCTCTTATCCATATATCATTAGATGAAAAGGTTAACAGGCTGCTTGACCACAGACAACACATTAAAGCTTACCATGAGTACGATGAGTTCTAGCGAGATATAAACAAACCATACTTTCTTAATAGAAAAAGCTAGTTTTTACAAAATTTAGCAAAACTACTTTTATGAGCCTTTACCCCAACCATTGACATGTTAAGTTTAAATTGTTTGGTTCCCATAAGACAATATTTTATTTTCATATTCTTTATTGATTGCCCTTATTTCCTGAACAGGCAAACAATCTTTTGAAGTGCATGCTTCTTCTATTCTTATTTCTACCAAATATATATTGGTCGTTTTTCAAGTCAAGTCAAGTAATATTGTTTATAAAGTCGGGGTTTTAAACATTACAAACACAAGCTCTGAAGAGCTTTTAAAGCCGACTTATACATAACATTACATGATAACAACATGATATATAGTACATTTAATGCATAACGAACAAGAAACAAAGGCAAGACAGTAGACTTTCTTGTTAGTCATTTGCAAACTGAAAGTGACACTCTACAAGACTTGTGTTTAAAAACTGATTTTAATTTACGTACCTTAATCAAATGGCTGCATGCCTTCTTCACATTTCTGAGAGAAATCCCAGAACAGCTTTCCCTGTGTTCCATAGGTAGCTGTGGTTGTGTGCATCCCACAATCTACAAGTGTGCTTGCATTTAATGGCGACATGATAAAATGCAGGTTGCTTTGTCATTGTGAAAAATGTGTTGTTATTTGTTGCTTTAGTTTTTAGACCAACACAACCTTCACGTTTTGTTCATGGCTGTTTTTTGTTGCCACGAGTTCAGTCCACATTCTCTTATGACTTTAGAAGAAGACTTGGGAATATGCAGCGATGTATAAAACGACATGGTTTCTGGAATGTAATCAGCAGCGCTCAAGAGTTCCGCCCATTTACATTAGAATGGTGTTTCACAAGTCAGATGTTAGCGATATACTTACTTTTTGGTTCATCAACCTCGTGTGAATTTCAACTTCGCACAGCCTCTGATCTCTCCAAAAACTGACTGACGACTGACTGCATTAGGCGGCAAATTTTCAAACCACACGTATGGCAACACGCCTTTGACTATGCGAGGACGGTAATTAATGTGTTCCGTATGCTGAATTCTATTTAAAAAATGTGATTCAATACATTTTCAATTTATTTCAGTGAACACTTGTGATAAGACAAGTAGCGCGGTTTTTTTTCGTGAATGTGTCAACGTTATCGATTGGTTTAAAAAGCAAATTCGCAAATCACGTGTATCACGCCGTGTTTTATTTATATGCCTCAATAAATGCTACAGCAAGGCATAGTACTTGTGTGTAGTGTTTATTGATAAAGCTTTGGTCATACCAGACATTTTTAGCACGACATTTGCGTTGATTTTCTGGTAATGTAACTACACTTAAGTTGGAAAATCAATCGCAAGTCTCATTATGCAAAATCAGGGCCGTCGTGGGCCGTCGGCCGGTCAGGCTATAGCCTGACCACTTTTTGACAAAAAATAGAGAAAAGAAGGCTGAGCTAGGAGATGAATTGCTTAATAACTTCTGAATCAGACATATTATCATGCTTCCTAATTTTTTTAAATCACTCATTAATCACGTTGGCTTAATGTTGGCGTTGGCATGCTAACGTTCGGCCCACCGATATTTGGCCAACGTAGGCCCAACGTTAGAATGCCAACGCCAACATTATGCCGACGTTGGGCCAAAGTCGATCTGCTATCTTGGGTATTCATTTTTTTTGAAAATACAAGAATAAACATACACGAAAATACTTAAAGAAAGCCGAAGGATTTATTTGAGCTATTTTTTTTTATGTGATATAAAAAAATCATGCAAGAGGCTAAATGAGTTAAGATCTATATCATCTAGTGGAATTCGTGGCCATAACAGCGTAGAGACTCCGGAGACATGGGTGGACGTTCAATATTTAGTATATACACTTTTTCCCCTTCCTCAATATTAGGAGCAAAAATTGTCGTCCCTCTATGCAAATTCTTTGTCAAAGTTTTTCCCTCGGAATATTGAAGCTTCCATCCATGCAAATTGCGGCGTATTTTTATACTGTGGTTAACCTCATACACGAATCATACTGACAATACCAGCTACAAATACCACAAGCAAAATGACGTTCTCTGTGCTTCGGAGAATTAAGACATATCTGAGAAGCTCAGAGTCCCAAACTAGACTCAACAACTTTATGACTTTGCACGTTCAAATGCAAAGAACGGACGTTCTTGACTTTACTAAAATTGCAGAGGATTTCGTTGCTCGAGGAGATGGCGCAGCTGTGTATTTTAAAAAGTTTAAAGGTGTTACAGCACGTCGTGTGACTTAGTAATATCGCGCACTTTGGCCTCAAAACCTCCCTGGTGTCACGAATTAGCCTTTATGTTAAAAAAAAATCGCCTTTGTCGCTCGCAGGCCTCCGGCACTAAGAGCCTGACCACTTTGAAAAGTCCGACGACGGCCCTGAAAATAATCGATAATATAACTAACCGCAATAACTGTTGAATGTATTATAAAAAACAACAACATCGGTATACATTCCAAAACAAATTTGCCCCAAAACGTATATTATTTTTGAGCGTCGTGTATTTGTTACTTGACGAACACACCGCAGCAAAACAGTTGGCCTACCAACCTAACCTTCTTATGCACCCGAAGGAGGCATGTAGTAATCCTGTCCTTTGCGTCTTTCTTTCAATCGGTCTGGCACGCTTCTTGATCGGGGCAAGGGGTACAACGTTTAAGAACCATAACTCTCTTCGGGAATTATTGTCGGTCGGCTTTTTTTTTCTTTCTTGTGCAGAGCATAACTGGCTTCGTTTTGACGGTATTTAAATATATCTCTGTGCGTTAATAAATCGTGCTATTACGTAGATTCGCAACTTTCTTATCAGTATTTTGGAGTTAGTGCTTATTTGTTTGTTTATTCCGTTTCTTCTGTGGAGAAGTATTTAAATGAACCGTCATATCATGATAGTTGGCTTTACAAAACAAATCAAGTAGGCCTACAAGAACAATAAGTCTGACTTCAGTGTTTGCAGAGTTACTGCCCTTTATTAAATTTTCAAGTGCCAAGCTATATAAATAAAATTTAAGATATGAAAACAAACTTTATTTATTGATAAAGGGCATTTAGAGAAACTGTGTGGTACCAGCAACATAACTGTTTCTTTATTATATAAGGAGTAATTGCCATTGGAATATTTGTGAGCAATCATTAACTACATACTCTGATTGTCTTGTGAAAAGCATAACTCTAAAGGTATTGGATGTTTTCAAAAGAAACTATTAATACATAGGCTATAAGATAAAAAACAGAATAAAAGTACCATATCTTGTTTTTAAATATTCAAATAGCTATTGCACTTAGTTAATATTCTTGCACATGTTATACTCTCATTATGTTGAAGATAGTATGATACAACTTTAATAATCTACAGAAAATATTTTGATAAGCACAGAGTGCAACTATAACTTTCTCTCCAGTGCTATTCTGAGTTTTTGGCCTTAATATTTAATATTTGTGTCTTGTTCTGATAAAACTGGGCATAATGCATGTGCGTAAAGTGTCGTCCCAGATTAGCCTGTGCAGTCCACACAGGCTAATCAGGGATGACACTTTCCGCTTAAACTAGATTTTCTGTAAAAAGGGACTACCTTTAAACAAATTACCATTAAAGCGGAAAGTGTTGTCCCTGATTAGCCTGTGCAGACTGCACGGGCTTATCTGGGACGACACTTTACGCACATGCATTTTGCTTAATTTTCACAGAACAAGACATATTTATTGTGCAGATTTCAGTTACAAAGTGCTGTTTGATAGTGCAGATAAAAACTCAAAAAGATTATTAAGAGGATTGTAACGAAACATTCTACATGTCTAACGATGTAAGTCTTTAAGTTGGTGTGGAGTACAAGAACCGTAACCCCGGAACACCCAAAGGTAGTTGCAATAATCCAACTCCAAGCTATATTGACCCTCCATATGTACTCATAAAAGCTCAGAGCATTCAATATGAACTAACCCAAAGGGTTCCAAAAATAAACAATTTAAAATCTTGAAACAAGAAGACACACTTTTTAGCAAAATTATTTTTTTCATAAAACTCAAGCATTTCAAGGACCACAGCTTTACAATAATGTTTTATATGTGAGGTCAGACAATGTTCTTTTATAATTTTTTGTTAAATAATGCCAGAGTCAACAATGTTATATAATAATACATGTATAAATAAATAGTCTTTTGTGAAATGCTAGGTGTAAAATTTTACTATGTAACATCATATTGTTGACTTGTACAAAAATTGTTAAAACTATGCCCAGTGGGTCAAAACTGGCTACACCTTTTGTGGAAACATTGTAAATGTAACCGTTGTGAAAAATAAATGAAATTCTTTTTTCTTTCAAGCAACAATTGAACCACACATTCTCACAAATAAACTTCATAGATGACAAATACTAGTAGTTATATTGTTACTTATTGAATGGTTCGTATATGATCAATTCGAACTGACTACCGGTAATGTACATTTAGTATAAGGTCACCAAACTATGAAGGCAGTAAAAGCATGATCATAATGGTCTACAAAATATCACGTCCAATGTCAGTGAGGTGGTTCCCAGAAAGCCAATCTAATTGTTTTGCCTTGTAATTTAAAAGACAATGCAAGCTCAGAAACATTCGGCAATCTTTGACAGATAATTGTGAGTTATTGCATTCTGCAAGAATGGTCAGCAATAAAAATCAAGTGTCCAAATCTGGCCAACCATTTAACCCTCAATTTAATTGCTTTGAAAGTATCACTTTCCTGTGAATTCCACATGCTCAGATTGATGTAGTGTGAAATTAATTGAATTTTATCATGCATATTGCACTTTTTATGACAAAAAGATAATATTGGACACAAACATGCCAATATAATAATTTGATAACAAACAAATAAAGGGAAATAATTAAGATACAATTGAATATTCTTTATGAAAAGCTTTTTCATAAAGAGTGAGCCAACTGTCATACTAATCTCATTTATATGGTATATTGCAGGCTTTGATATTATGCAGTCTATGAAACACATTTTGATAACTGCTTTGAATTTCGCTCTGAGAATTTGAGCAATTACAACAGTTGTATGCAAAAACAACATGACCCATTTTCTTAAGTACATATTATTTGTTGCAATATAATTGATGCAATTATTTATTGGTAAAACCTTTGTTGATGATAAAACATATAATTCCAAACTATATGATCCACTGAACAACCAGATTAAATAAGAACAAGTTCAGGATGAGTATTTATATATCTTTATATTATTATTCATTTAACAAAAACTAATAAATGGATAAGTTGAAATCAATTACAACAGATGCACATAAGAATTGTAACAAATGACATATTTTACATGCACAAATCATTGATATTCAAATCAATAAAAATTATCACGATAAACAATAATCTGTATTCTTCTTCTTGATTGGTTTGTTAAGAATGTAAAGATTCCTTTCAACAAAACATGCACTGATTAAAAACATATCCATGCTTTGATCACAACCAAATTTGCATGGTTAGGCCATTGTACACCAAGTCTGTGTTGGAACTCTATGAAGCAGTTTCTTCCCTTTTCAAGTAACTTGCTATCCAATTTACCAAAAGTGGATCACTGTGCAAGACATGGGTCTGTCATGTGGATACAATAACCAATGTGTACATACATAACATTCTAAATCCACATACACGCTCTTTGTTCTCACTATACATAAAAACATCTTGTATTAAAATTTGATTACTGATTGAATTTTTTTATGCAAAAGAACATTTTAACAACACAAATATGTAAGACTAAACTACCAGTTTAATAGACATAACACAAAATCCAAAAACTGGAACAATGTAACTATAAAAATATGTTTCTGCAAGAAATAAAATGAAGTTCCAGCTAAAAGTTCAAACGCTAATGACAGAGAACAATCAAATTTCTAAGTAATATACCTTTTTACGTGAGAAAAACAGTAATTAAGAAAAGCGAAAAGAAAACTTTACTATATGCACAAAAAATAATTGAAATATTAATTTAACATATAATGAAATGAATACATAAATCACAATGTAATTTCAATATGCCTCATCTACTAATAATGACATTTTTAAAGACATATTAGAAATATCTGATTAAGTAGCAAAAAAACGGCAATGACAACACTAATAAGAAATACATTCTTTAGTTTATAACATACCATTGGTACATCATAACACTAAAAAACATTGAATACAAATTAAGTCAAATTTGCATGTATATATTTAAAGAAATATGGTTTTATTACTAAGTAAAAATACAAGAGCACTTATTTTAAGAAACCAAATTTCGTGCCAGGTGAATGACAAACCTTTGTAAATAAAAAAATACATCATTAAATGGTTTACATGTTAATTAAAATGTTTCAGTCAGGTTAAAAAAATTATACCTTTTTACGTGAGAAAAACAGTAATTAAGAAAAGCGAAAAGAAAACTTTACTATATGCACAAAAAATAATTGAAATATTAATTTAACATATAATGAAATGAATACATAAATCACAATGTAATTTCAATATGCCTCATCTACTAATAATGACATTTTTAAAGACATATAAAAAATATCCGATTAAGTAGCAAAAAAACGGCAATGGCAACACTGAGTCTAAGAAATACATTTTTTAGTTTATAACATACCATTGGTACTTCATAACAAAACATTGAATACAAATTAAGTCAAATTTGCATATATATATTTAAAGAAATATGGTTTTATTACTTAGTAAAAATACAAGAGCATTTATTTTAATCAACCAAATTTCGTGCCAGGTGAATATATGACAAACCTTTATAAATAAAAAAATACATCATTAAATGGTTTACATGTTAATTAAAATGTTTCAGTCAGGTTCTTGTCTTATTTTGACGTGAACACTCGCATAATAAGATCAGTTAAACTATGCTTTAAATATTTGGTTTAATTGCATTGTTGTTGTGTTCAGAAAAATTATGTTGAAATATATCAGTCATATTTTTTTTCACTAGCTCATTCCACTTTATTGATGTTCTATTTTTAATATATTTAAATAAAACAGCACCAGTCCAAACATAGTCTATGAAGCAGTATTAATTTAAAACAGGAATAAAGCCCTTTAACAAATACATGCACCAAAACAGGTAATGCATTTGCAAAGGGAAAGTTTATGTTTTTAACAAGGCTTTTTGCAGAATCGTACACAAATACCAGAACACCAACCCTATGAAAACCAACCCAACTCTCATACAAGTATACATCAACCCGTCCTGCAAAAAAACACATAGAGAGACAACAGTGGTCCCTGTCCAGAGGCTATGACACCATTCCATGGGAAAACTCATGTTTGACCTGCCTTGTCATGTTACTACATTCATAAATTAAGTCTAGGTCAATAAGTATGATTGGATGAGAGTTCAGAGACAAGTCAGGTCAATAGTATGATTTGACAAGAGTTCAGAGACAAGTCAATCGATGCATCAATATTCCTCTAATAATTTAATATTGAACCTTTTTCTCCATTAAATTATGACAATTTTTACAGTGATAATCACACTAAATAATTTGATAATATCCTACGTTCATTAACTGATGTTTTTATAAGTTTTTCAGACACATAAAAGGGCTAAGAAAGTGCCCTGAACTTGATACAAAACAATCTTACAAACCTACGTAACAGTAGTTATTATTATATCATATGCAGCAGGCATAGCTCCAGACCAGCCTGTTCAATCAATCAGTGTGTTTAGGAGTTATGGTGATGGCAATTAAGTCACGCAAGGTTTCTTGGTGTCATGACTTGACAGAGTAGCCTCTGATCAGACTGCCTGACTGCACAGGCTGTTCTGCAGCTTTGCTGCATATGCTGCATGATGCAGGTCATATAAAATTAATTTTAAACACTTTCAATAGGCACATTTGGAAAAATCATTATCTACAATTTACTTGAAGTCCTTTAATTAGCATTTTTAAATATCTTTGATTTAACCAAGCAGTTTACCGTAAACAAAATATATAACTGTTCACTTAATCGAATAGATAAATTAGTACAATCAATACAATCATGTATTTTCACTTGCCAATTCTGAATAAAAGATTCCAAGGAGAATTTTGTGCTCAAAAGAGCTATAATAAATATATGTACCAGTACACAGAGAATTTACAACAAAATGTCTTTGTTAAGTTGTTTGTGTAGATAAGAACTTAATTTACAGGTCGTCTCTGTCTCTTCACGACAACTATTTAAGTACAGACCTAAAGATTTTCAAAGTTAAAAAAACATCCTGCATTTAAGAGAAAATCATGCCCCCCCCCCCAATGGAAGTCTTTTAATTTGATTGGCCCATTTAAAATGCCTATAGTCAGTGTAATGACGAGGTCAGTCAGTGTGCTGGGTGTTGAATGTAAGCATGAAAGCCTTTTAGTAAGTAATATTGATGTTAAGTGATTATGTTTGATTGACCACTAATATTGATTTCCTAAATCGGTTGAAGTCAGAAAACAGGTCAATTTCAAAGTCATAAGATCCAGACCTGTTTACTTCTACGGATTCGCTGTAGTTACTACGGATTATTTGGCTAAACTACGCACTACGGATTTGTACTGAAAAACTACAGATCCATCGATCAAAATGGTCAAATTTCAGATTTTAAACGTACTTTCGCTTATTGTCGGTCTTAACGGGTAATTTATCAATCGTAATCATTTTGGCGCTTGCGTAGTAAAAAGCGTTGAAATTCAAGCCTCCCGGGGAACGAGTGCTGATCGAGCTTGTCGAGTCGTCACCGAACTGACTTGCGTATTGGTTCGCAAATTTAGCCGAATATTTACGATTTTACGTTGCTATCCAGTATACACATCTCTCTTTCTATTGCGTAGAATACCGACAATAGTCGATGTATCGGGATTGAGCACGCCTGTTTTTACACACGTCCAAGATGGCGGCAAGCAGACGAGAAATTGCCATTAACGGCGAAAATGATAAATACCATTCAAATTAACAACGGATAATATCATATGGTCATAAGGGAATAATGTAATGTGTGTGTCAATTAACGCAACATACTACGTTTGAGATTAAAAAAACAACAAATATTTATCAGAAATCTGCACAGTGAATGTGCGTCACGGAAACGAGTGTTGGAAATTTGGAGTTTAGTCTACTCACAAAGTTAGAGCATTTATTATAATAAGATGAGTATCGTTCGAAAATGGAAAGAGACAAACATGATTTGATTTATATGTTAGTGATCTGTGTATAATCAGATTCATATTCTGCTTTATTATGTTTGTTACGCTGCACAGTTTAATGAAATAGCATTGAACTGAGGTTGTCAAGTGCAAGATATTGAAAGGTAAACAAATAGAATATATTATTCTATCTCCATTTAATACATCATTAACACAACAAGAACACTAAAGGATGTTTGTTAATATTTGTTTATGTTTTCCCCTTATGATATTTAATTTAAAAAAATACTGAATTAAATTAATAGCTACTCAGAGCTTATGATCAAATGGTGTATTTAAGAATCTATAGATTATTGCAAGTTTAATATGCATGTGGATGGATATTAACTAAACATTGTCTTCATTTTAAGAAGACAATGAACATCACTTTATAATATAAAATGCTGTCAAACATGCACTTAAAAACATTTTTAATTTTGTTACTTATAATCATATGTATAATGCTTAATGTCTACAAATTTCATGGTTTATCGCGCTATTTTTTTCCAATTTCATGGTTTATCGCTTATTTTCCCAATCCAAATGGCGCAGGCTGTAAAACATCAAAGCAAAAAAAATCATCTTACAGATTATATTATTAGCAAGTAAATTCATCTAGTGCTTTATGTACCGTTAAACTGATATGTGACCCAGTCATGGTGTTTTAATGCTCAAAATGATTGAAAAGTTTAAAACTACTGACAACAGCCCCAAACTACTGAGAGATGCCCTCCATACTACTGAGAAGCAATCGGTAGGGTAAACAGGTCTGAAGATCACATGATGAGGGTGTGTTGATTATGTTCAAAGACGTCATGCATTAAAGTATCAAACCTTTCTAGTACGCATTGATGTTAGAAACCAATCATTGTGGGTGAACTAAACATTAAGATCTTCTAATTAAGTATAGGTCCTAAAGGTCAATGTCATGGTCAAAATGAGGTCATGAGATGGGGGGGGGTGTTGTGAGTGTTCATACAAGTATCAGAGCTTTGTATAAAGCAGTATTGATGTTATACAAAACATTAACCATGTCTTGAACAACAGATGGACAGGCAAACTAACTAAGGCCAATCTTTATTTGCCTCAAGCAACAGTAGATGCTGAAAAGAATAAATAAAACAACAAAATAATCAAAAGTATGCCACAACAATATATAAAATCCATGCTTTCAGAAGAGAAAAACATTTATGGTCTAAAAGGAACATTCCCCTAGAGATATGATATAAATTCAGCATACATTATTTGTAATAGCAAGTGCTAACACTTCTAGGTGTAGTCTAAAAACTAACTTAAAATTGTGAGATCAACCAAGGATTGCCTGGCTCAGGTTCACCGAGACAATAGGCTTTGGTACATGCTCAAACGTGAGCTGAATTGAAAAGTTCTCTCTGAACACTTTCTGTGCTTTCTTCTTGTGTGGGTTGTCAATATGGTCCCTTGGCAGAGACAGACTGAAACAGAGGATGCACACCGTTCATCAGTAAGACAATACAACTCACACATTCACATAAAACATACATATAAAATATTTTATTTAATTTACACAGTCACCTATTTCTAATGTTTCTTATAATAAGTGTGACACTTATTATGAAACAGGATTTTACTATTCCTCGACTTTTATTCCTAAGTGTAAAACAACTTGTTTAAGTGATAACTGACTCTTAGTTTATTACATATAAAAGACATTCCACATGTAAGTTAAGCTTTAAACAAACATTGAATGTTATTGGATATATATATATATATATATATACCTGTCTCCAACGAAGGCTGTATGGAACCAGAAGTAAAATGCACAGTTGTCATAAACTGATGGGATGTTAGTCTGCAATATAACAAATTGAATCTAAGGTTACAAATTCAGATGACATTGTCAACACGGATGACAAAAGCAAAGACAACTAGACCTTGTCACCGTAATGACAAATAACTCCTGATGCCACATGTAGTAATATGTAATACGTTGTTACAATGAAAATTTGACCTTCATTTGACGTTGCCAGTTTTGAAATAGGGGCATTACTTGAACATAGATTGTAGAGAACCATAATACAATGTATACACAGAATATTAATCTTTTGGGTCCTGGGTTTCAGAGGAAAGGATTTTGTTAAAGTAATTTTGTTGCATAAGCATTTTTTATATATGATACTCCGTGGGTCAATTTACAATGTTACAAACCAAGTATAACATATCTGGCCATTGTAGTATCAAAGATGTATATTTAAGCTTATAAGTTCTTTAGTTGCAATGATAATGTAACAGAAATTTTCAGTTGAAAACTTGGCATACATTTTTAAATGTTAAATATTAGCCAAAAAAACTCAACATCCACATCTTCAAATAATACAAAACAGTATTTAAGTTAAGCAAGATTAAATGTTTTACGTTGAAAAGTATAGGCAAACGTCTATAAATTAATTTGAGTCTATGAAATGAGAGAAAGAAGCGATGGATAGAAAGTCAGGCAGACATGGTGATGCCAGTATAACCCCCCTTACTTTGTATCACAGTGCTTTATACAATTAATGATCACGATTTTTAGAGTAACACTTTAACTTAGCTTTATTATGAACAATTTTATCACAATTTTCTTAATCTTGATCTCATTTTAACTATCTGGTAAACAAGTATCAACAAATAAGCATAGTTAAGGATTTTATAATAATGAATAATATATTTTTTTTTAATCTCAATGAAATAGGCTTTTTATAACCTAAACGGCATCAACAAACAAAACATGATAAAAAAACATATTATGTTCTATATGTCATCTAAGATCAAAATAACCATTTATGAATCACATACCAGTAATTAAAATGTAGAAACAAGAGATGTGTTTGTCAAAAACACAATTCCCCCTTCTTCGCCGCTTTGATTTATAAACAAAAAAATAATTTGGCAGGTACAGATAATTATCTCCCTTTGAAGCTTATTACTTCCCTTGGATTTGTTTTTTTTTACCTTGAAGGATGACCTTGACCTTTCACCACTCAAAATGTGCAGCTCTGTGAGATAAACATGCATTCCAAATATATCTGAAGTGACATAAAAGTTATGAGCATTTTTCTAAACCTAAACGCAAAACCTAAACACAAAGTGTGACGGAAAGACAGACAGACAGACCGACAGACGGACGGACGTACGGACGGACGGACGGTCCGATCACTATATGCCCTACCAATATGACCATGATGGCCCTTTTGGGCTCACCTGATTTCAAGCATACAAAATGCTGGAGACATGACTTGATGAACTAGTGCTGGAGACATGACTAGATGAACTAATACTGGAGACATGACTAGATGAACTAGTGCTGGAGACATGACTAGATGAACTAGTGCTGGAGACATGACTAGATGAACTAATGCTGGAGACATGACTAGATGAACTAATGCTGGAGACATGACTAGATGAACTAGTGCTGGAGACATGACTAGATGAACTAATGCTGGAGACATGACTAGATGAACTAGTGCTGGAGACATGACTAGATAAACTAGTGCTGGAGACATGACTAGATGAACTAATGCTGGAGACATGACTAGATGAACTAATGCTGGAGACATGACTAGATGAACTAATGCTGGAGACATGACTAGATGAACTAATGCTGGAGACATGACTAGATGAACTAGTGCTGGAGACATGACTAGATGAACTAATGCTGGAGACATGACTAGCTGAACTAATGCTGGAGACATGACTAGATGAACTAGTGCTGGAGACATGACTAGATGAACTAATGATGGAGACATGACTAGATGAACTAATGCTGGAGACATGACTAGATGAACTAATGATGGAGACATGACTAGATGAACTAATGCTGGAGACATGACTAGATGAACTAGTGCTGGAGACATGACTAGATGAACTAGTGCTGGAGACATGACTAGATGAACTAGTGCTGGAGACATGACTAGATGAACTAGTGCTGGAGACATGACTAGATGAACTAATGCTGGAGACATGACTAGATGAACTAATGCTGGAGACATGACTAGATGAACTAATGCTGGCGACATGACTAGATGAACTAATGCTGGAGACATGACTAGATGAACTAATGCTGGAGACATGACTAGATGAACTAATGCTGGAGACATGACTAGATGAACTAGTTTTTGACCACATGTGACCCAGATTCAAACATGGCCTTCATATTTTTCAGAAAAATATTCTTACCAAGTTTCAGCAAGACTTCACATTATGACCTAACTTTCAACACACATCTGATGCAGATTTAAACTTGGCAGATTGATTGTAAGGATATACATTCTGACAAACATTCATCGAGCTAAAGTCATAAGTCACTGTTGCCCCTAGAGTGGATTGTTTGAAGATTTGACCTGGAAACCAAATTTTTAAATGCAAGTGATCCAGATTCAAAACTTGGCCCAAGTATTGTAAAGACAAACATTCAAGTTTCATAAAGATTGAGTTACACATGTGGCAAGGCTTTTCTAAGATTTTATCTGGTAACCTAGTTTTTATGCAAATGACCCAGATTCAAATAGTCTAGGTTATGCCAAAATAAACATTCTGACTGAGTTTCATCAAGACTGATTCCTAAATGTTGCCTCTAAAGTGGTTACAAGGTTTGACATAGTGATCTAGTTTTTGAACATAAATAACCTGGGGTTGATTAAGTCTTGAAAATATCAAGATAAACATTCTTACCAAGTTTCATCAAGATCAAGTAATAAAATGTTGTTGACCTATTTTTTTTATCCCACATCACACAGATTCAAACTGGGCTTAGATATTGTCAAGATAAGCATTCAAACCAAGTTTCATACAGATTGAGTCATAAATGTGACCTCTAGAAAGCAAACAAGGTTTTATAATATTTGACCTGGTAATCTTGTGTTTGGACACAAGTGAACCTGATTCAAACTCTACCAAGATGTAGTTATGATGAATATTTTAACCAATTTTTTTAAGATCTTGCATGCTGACCTAGTTTGTTCATGCATGTGATCCAGATTCACACTCAGCCTTTTTATTGTCTAAATACATTATAACTAAGTTTCATCAAGATTCAGTGATAAATTTGGCCTTTATAGATGTTTTTCTAGGATTTTGACGTGATGCTTAGACATTGCCCAGACAAATATTCTGACCAAGTTTCTTCAAGTTTTAATGAAAAATGTTGGCTAAAAAGTAGTAACAGACTATATAAGTTGATGATGCACTGCACCTTTCAGCCTACACCGCACACTGCCGGAAATGGGGTGATCACCATAGCTCACCTTGAGCACTTCATACTCAGGTGAGACAAACATTAATGACAACTAGAAAACATACCGAATTGCTTAGGAACCGAACTTTCACATCTTCTGATAGAGCTGGGCAGTTCTGAAGCGTGACCTCTATGTAGTCATCAGCAGCATGATGGGTGAGCTTACAGTTTTCACCCTTGCCAAACTTCACCCTGTACACACACACTTTGTTGCACCAGATTTCCAATTTGAGATCTTTCCCATTTCCTAGGCCAACCCCTACAAACGACATTATCCAAAACAGCAATCTTTGATGAATAACCTTCATAATAAATAAACAAAAAATTTCTCCTTAAACATCCAAAACTAGACATTCATCGAAGATGACAAGATGACAAGTACCCTGGCTATGGCTCATTTAAAGGATGTCCAAACTCAAGTTAACAGCAAATTGATTTACAAATTTTGTCTTTTGCTACTTCACATTGATAATACACAAAGTTCAAAAGCTTACCCTTAATTTCTCAAATCAATTGCCTCACTGTAATTTTATCAGCAACGTGACATACAGTAAAATAATGTCTTGCACTTCTACATAGTATAAACAAACCAATTTAGTTTTGTTTTGATAAACATAAAACTGTTAGTAACAAAACGGATTCATGAATAATGATATACATGTACATGTACATCAAAAATGTGCAAAAAATATTGTGACATTCACAAAAATTTGTCTTTCACTACTTTCTTGTATAAACAACTAATACATAAAGTTTCATGTTAATTGGCATAAAAGTGAGAAACAAGTTCAAAACAAAAAGTACACAAACTTATGTTAAGAATAACACAAAATTGCCTCAGTTTAAGTGCTAATATCTCTGTTAATTAAGAACTCTCATCATTAATATAACTATTGATGATAAATACATATATGTTCATAAAGTGGCACTAAATAATGTACCATAATACAAGACATCATTACAACATGACATTGTAACTTATCTAACCTCCTGCCAGTATAAAATATTACAGTGCTGTTAAATGAAATTCATAAAAGTAAACCTTAAATACAGTATACATTCAATGTCTCATTTTTGCTGGAGTAATAATTATACTAAATAGGAAAAATGTGTTACACATCTTCATACTGACCCTGCACTGTGTGATTCATGGAATTAACATTTATTTACTTACCCTGTATCACACAGTACCGGGTCAGTGAAAAGCCATGTTATTAATAGTATTTGCCCATGTTTTTACCTTTGATTGCGTTGATTCTCAAGCTGGTCACCTTTAGGTACTTCACCTTTGGTAGTCGTCCATTGAGCTTGTTCTTCACAATACCAAAATACCCTACATAGCGACTCTGAAAAAACAAATTGCAATCTCAGCATATTAATAATTCTAAACATGACATGTATCAATAAGGCACAGATACCCCCACATTCCACTCAAAACTCCACTTATCTCAAAAACAAGCTGCTTTGTAGTCAAATTTGACCTTTGACCTTAAATTGACCTTGAAATTAGTACAGCTTTCACTTGTGGCAAGTCATCTTATGATGGTTTATATTTTTTGCCAAGGTATTCTAAATTTAAAAATTCCAATAAATTGCAAAGTAATACCAAAGACAGGAATTTTCATGGTCACTTAGACCTTTGATGTCTTAGTGTGACCTTGAGTAATGAGGTAAGGAGACAGGTAACATGCATTACAAAGGCTGATATTAGTGCAAACATATTCAAAAATCCACTAACAGCATTTATAGATAAAACAGGAAATTTTTAACAGATACACAGAGTGACTACTGCAGCGGGCATTGAACGCTGGACTACTGTAGGTCAATTCAAACTTTTGACCTCTACAACACAGCGGCATATGAACTTTGAAACAGTGCATATGAAACACTTGCTTTGATTTTGACCCAATTATCATAGTATAAAACACATGCTCGGAGACCATTGTGGATGACAGAGATTTCCAAACAGAGGTGATAGAACACGTTAATCACAGTATAAAATCCTATTATTTTATTTACATATATTAATATAAGCATGTTTGATACAAGTAAATATTGCTGAAATGATCAATACTTTACCCTCTTTTAATTAGAAACTATTTCATGTCTTATAAAAAATTGATATGAAGTTTTTCCTTTAAATACAAGATTTCCCCCAAGGGTTATGCGAATACTGCTTCAGCAAGTATTTTCAATATACAAAAGCTCTTGTATTAAATATGCATGGAGTTTGTGGATGCCACACAACAGAGATATTTACTACAAAAAAGCTTTTGTTTTAAATATGCATGGTGTTTGTGAATGCCGCATAGCAAGGATTTTCACTACAAAAAGCATTTTTTTAAATATGCATGGATTCAGTTTTGATGTGTCTGATAAATAATATGTTACGGTTGCTAAGCTACGCAAATAATCATGTTACTTGAAACATTATCCACAATCAAGTTTGAACAGTGTTGAAATACATTGCAAGATAAATGTAATAAGAGTTCCGCAGTTGGAGACATATGCCCCCCAAACTGGGCTTTGAAACAGTGATTCCAATTTCAATAGGGGTCATCTACCATCCAAGGCCAATGCACATGTGATGAATCAAGTCAATCGGTCGATTCTTTGACAAGTTATTGATCAGTAACGATTTTCCCACTTATTTTGACAGCGACCATGACCTTTGACCTGGTGACCCAAATTTCATTAGGGGTCCAAGGCAAATGCACATGTAAAGCATCAAGCCAATCGGTCAATTTGTTGACAAGTTATTGATCAGAAACGAACTGGTCTACCAACAAACCAACCCACAGACCGACCGACATCCAGCAAAACAATATAGCAATAACTATATAACATTAATAAGCATATAATAAAACATAACTTAACAATAAAAATGAATGCAAATTTTCTATAGGTCAAGGCCATACCTGACTGGGTGTTTCCACACCTTGGAATGTTGATCCCTCATCAAGATCTGTGCGTCTATCACCGAAATAATCTAAACTGTCCTGATGAAAGAATTCTTAGATGACTGGCTTTTCAATGTTTTACAATATAGTTGGAAACAGAACGCAATTACCATTGTCAATGAACTTTGCTAATAAAAATTTCTTTAGTAGCATACATAAGATCACATTCAATTGTTATCTGGTCAATCAGTGATATATCTATAATCTATGCGTGTCAGTAACTGGTCTGGTAAACAACTGTTATATTTACACACCAAACATTTAAAATGTATTAGAAAGCTTCCTCATTTACTAGAGTTGCGACACCTTAAGGGTTTCGCGGGATGGAATGAGTGGTGAAATGAAATAAAATTAAGAACCTATTTCTTTTTGTGCATTTAATGATGGTAACCAAAGTTCTCGCAAAAATTTAATATACACATCACATGAAATTAACCATAATACTCGCAGACATGTTTATTGTTTCGAAGCCGTTCGATTAGCTACCTTAAAAAGTAGAACTTCAATTCCCATTACTATAATTTTAAAAACGTGAAAAGAGCAAACCACTGCATTGTGTCGGACATCCCCATCTTAAACACTATCGACTAGCATTAAGCCTTTTTCTGTGTTTACAAAATTCTGTGTATTTTATTGAAACATCATTATAGCGTTGCGTTCAAGATAGTGTTGAATTCATTTTGCAATGCAATCAGCGCTTTGATTTTATATTACGAAATGTACTACGCAGTACATTGTGTGACGTCAGTTCGGTGACGAAACACAACAGTTTTATTTACACTCTCTGGAATTTAAGAACATGTCGCGGACGTTGTGTTTTTTATCTGTAAACTATTTGTTTAAAGCATCGAACGAATGCAAAACGTGTTTCGGATTGTGTGTTCATCATGCATAAATGTAAACATAGATAGAAATACAATACAATTGTGTGGTTTGAACTAAGTTTCGACAAAGACATGGATTAATAAAGGTGGAAGTGCATATCGTTTCAAGGTGTTTGTTATAAACTTTGGATTAAAGTAGTCAACTTATTGTTACAAACATTGGATTAACGATGTCATTTAGATACGCGTGACGTTTATACTTAATTAAGTATTTTTATAACTCTTGTTAAAGCTGAAATTGAGTCATCAAATTTCGCTACAAAACGGTGTCAGTTGCAATAGATATTTTAATGTGCTACGTGAAATTATAATTATGTTTGATTATTTTGTTTATTTGTTACGCACTTTATGCTGCTAATGATGTGTTGCTCACGGCAAGCCTCGCCGTGTAAACCTTTCTTCAACTCGTCGGACAAATTCAAGTACACGTGATACTTACATTGTATTTTATTTTTTCTGTGTATTTGATGATGGTATCCAAAGATATCACAGATATTTTAATATACATGAAACTATTTCAATTAATGCTATTTTGAGAAGTCCGTCACCACTCTATCGTTTGTTATTGTTTATATCATACTTTTTTGCTCCTCTATATAAACATTTCTCAAAACCGGCTTTCCGTACTTTTATTTTGCATGCAACTGATTGCGCAATTTATGACGTATGTTGTGTGACGTAATTTATTTGTCAAAACAAACAATTTTAAGTTAAATTCTCTGGATGTTTTTAACAGTTATTTATTTGTTTAAAGCATCGAACGAATGCAAAAACGTATTTCGGATTGTGTGTTTATCATACATAATTGTAATTGTTATATTATATTGGATTATTGTCGTCATTAAGGTAAGCTAGTTGTTTATACTCAATTGATTTACTGCTCACGTTTCTTTATTGATTCAATAATTAAACTCTAAATTAACAATGTATTTGTCTCATGATTATCATGTATATTAAAGATATTATCGGATAAATAGAATACCTTGTTAATACCAGTGTGTACTTACATTTATCCGACACGTCTCGGAAAGCCTCGCCGTGTAAACCTTTCTTCAACTCATCGCACACAATAACATAGATTTATGTCATGAATATCTAAACAACCACACTCGATCTGCACAAAAGACATGCATGTGTACTTCGTATTGATATTTAAACACAATTATTACGTCGTTGTTTATAGATTTAACGCATAACTGTATAATATTATATTGAATTAATAACGCGTAACTTAGTTTCTTAACAAGATGGAAGCTAGCCTAAGCGCTTTTCATGACGTTACGTCACAATGTTTATCTACGCGCGTTGTGTTTCGCAGAAAAAAAAATTAAACACAAAATACTCGAAAACTTGATTTTTCCCAGGTATAACGCCTACGCCAACAGGTAGATCGCATTCTTGTCCATATACATGTCAAATTTCAGCAAACGTGTTCGACCAGTTTTCAAGCGCCTCAAATCGCAGTGATTTGCCCCAGCTTAACGAAACTTAGCCCCCTTTATCATTCGTTCGAATGAACGTCATCAATGATGACGTCCAATACATCACTCATTCCATATTCATAAGACCTGAAAGACATTTAGACAAGTTCTCAATTCCACTGTTTTAGATCAAGAATATGAAAAATAGTAACAAGGGATGTATGATTATATTTTTTTGCTTATTAAATTTTGTAATAAAATATGAGAATGGACCTATGACTAATTTTTTTCACAAACCCATGAAATTGTGTCAAAATAAATACTTATTTATCAGTTACCACACTTTAATTAAGGATTGCAATCATGTATTGTGAGTTGATATTGCAGTTTTTTATGACAGTGATTAAAACACACCACATGCTATCACACTTCTGTTCACATCCTTGGATAAACAAATATAGAAATCAGTGAGGAGACTCCAAGCTATGCTTTCCCACCTGGTCCATCAAGGACATTTATTAATCGTAATGACATTATAATACCTGGGCTTCATCAAAGTTGCCACACTCTACAAGCCAGGTACAGATCATGGTTCCCGTGCGTCCCTTGCCCCCCTTGCAGTGAATGGCTACCACGTTCTCCGGGTGCTGGGACAGGAACTTGTGCATGCTCTGGCAGAACATCACCATCTCCCTGCAAGCAAACAAACAAATTAAGTGCAGGGGTTTAATTACAACTTCAAAAGCAAGTTAATCATCTGGGAAAATAAGACTTTTGCTATCCACCAATAAATCATCCAGTCTTACTTAAACCTTGACCTTATTTAAGTACAATAAAATGATTAAAATAAAATGCCTGAAAGAAAATAAATCATTTAAAATCTTAAGATAGTTAGCTTTTTTCTTTTTGTTAAGTCTGAGCAAAAAAACTAACGGTTTTCGACAATAATCCTTCAGACTTCGACCCATGAAGAATTGTACAGCCTCCTAAATTACTTTAAGGTTGTACATACACACATCATCAATTTTAATAAATTTTTAATTGAACTTTTCAATTAATAATTAATAAAGCCTTTAGTTTGACAGGTAACATGGAAGATGGTTTGGATTGCCATATGTTTAATTTGTTATGCAATTTTCTATGCTTTAAGTCATGACCAACCGTATTCAAGAGTTCATGCAGACATATCAATACACTGCCATATTAGTTTCTCTTTTTTCCAATAATTTATTTATGAAAGTAAACACATTTCAACTGTCATTCTACACAACTGGTCCACAATTTCCAATCCTCTAAAAAAGCACCATTAAATGTTTTAATGTCGCTCATATATCATATGCTCTGCTGGGACTCTGTGAGACATTATTTTGTCTGAGTAAAATGCCATGTATTGATTGTTTTAATCAGCAGCTAGCTTATGGTAAGAAAGTACTTTGGTAGAGTATTAAGAAGTTTAAAACATTGCGTTGTGGTAACAAGGATTTGAAAATAAGCCACATAAGGCCCATACATATTTTTATTATATACCTGTTTAATGCATTTAACAAAATACAGTTTGTATCAATCGTTGAAATAAAAAATCCCGTATTACACTACTCGCTGTTTCAAATTCCGAATTACCATACTAGCCGGACTACTTTGACCCATTTAATGACGTCAATTTCCGCGCACCAAAAATGTAAATATTTTATATTACGAAATATATTACGTAGTACAACGTGTGATCACAGGCAGCAGTATCATAAATTTGCCCCCCCCCTCCCCCCGGGACCCTATTCAATTAAATTTGACATTCTCGCTATATGTCACTCTGTGTTTCATCTACACATGTACACCATTTTAATTATATAACGTGTCATCTGGTTGGTTGTTCTCATTGTGTTGGCCAATGATATGGCGTTTTAAAACCCAGAATTCGATCGACAAAATATAACAGCAAAACACAGACATGTAGCGAGGAAGTCAAATTTAATTGAATGATAAAGTTATTAGCCCAGCAGGAGATCGGTTAGTTGTGTAATCACGTTGCTTTTACTGTCTTTTAACAAATCCAGTTGGATTTTGTCGGCAACTGCATCGGAACATGTGTGTGTTTTCGATGAAAAAGGTCACGTCCAGTGTTCCACAATCTTTCAGCAATAGGCATATAGTGCGTTTCATACCTTGTGTATATATAATACCTTTACGAGGGTTATTTTTTCAAACTGTGTATTTTTGTCAATATTTGTTGTTGAAAAGTCAAACCATACACAATAGGTGCACATTTAACAATCTGGAACCCCTGGGTTAAGCTCGGGGGAGGGGGGGGGAAGGGTCCCGGAGGGGGGGGGGGGGGGGGGGGGGGGCAAATTTATGATACTGCTGCCTGTGCGTGACATCATTTCTGTGACGAAACACAATAGTTTTATCTAAACTCTCTGGACTTTAAGGACATGTCGGACGTGGTGTTTTTTAACAGTAAACTATTTGTTAAAAATATTGAACAAATTCAAAACGGATTTTGGAGTGTGTGCTTATTATGCTTAAATGTTTATTTCGATAGGAATACAATAAAATAGTGTGGTTTAAACTAAGTTTCGATAAAGACATGGAAGAATAGAAGTGGAAGTGCATATCGTTTCAACGTTTTTGTTATAAACATTGGATTAAAGTTGTCAACTTAATTGTTATAAACATTGGATTAACAATGGCATTAAGGTAAGCGTGTTGGAAACCTGTGTTTTCTCGGTCGAATGTTTACACATTAATTTACATAAACTGTATTCATACGTGTCTTAAAAACTATGGCGTACCGTTTTAGTCATTGTTTTGTCCGTTTTGTAAAAGTAAACAATACAATTGTTAACTGTTTTCGTAAGTTGTTGTATATAATAAAAGGAATATTACCCTAGTCAATTGTTCCAAGAGTTTGTATCACTCTCGTGGCTTGTGCTATTTCGCATCACACTCGAGGCTCCGCCTTGTCATCACACAAGCTACTCGAGTGTTACAAACTCTTGGAACAATTGACTTGCGTAATATTCTATATTTGTATTTGAATATCTGAATCAGACTATGACCAGGGCAAAATATAGTGTCCAATCAGATGTTTTATAGCCTTAGGCTATGACTATACTTTTTTGATGCAGAATTAATTTGTCAAGAAATTAGACCGATGGATACACACGGACACTGACAAGTTTGATGATTATGACCATTTCCTGTCCACTGATTAATTGATTCTTTTCATGAATAAAAAGAAATACAAATTAGCAGTAATTTACAATTTACATCTTATAAATTCTATTAAGGGATAATATTTCTATGTTGTATTTTTAGCATACCCATGATGCTTTTGTTTAAACAGAAAGGTTCAGAATAAACCACTGGTCATATTTTGCAGTATGGGTGTAAAACCAAACTATGATTCAAAGCATGATGGAAAATTCTTATGAGGTCCTATATACCTTACCTTGATTTCCCAGAATACCCAGCCTCGATTTAATCAGTTATTTTAACTTTGCTGACAACCTGTTTGAACAAGAAACCGTCGGAGAAGGGTGATGCTCCCCAAAGTTGTTTTTGTCACAATATTGCACTTTATATTCAGATAAAAGGAAACGTCTTGAGGGCACAGTAGTTGGGGGGACAATATTTTTTTTATAGAAAATTACAAAGGGCCATTACTCTGTGAAAAATCATCCGACCAGACCCGCTGATAATATGCACATTTCCTCTTGGTAGTGAAGCTTCCCATGAAGTTTCATTGAAGTCCGGTCATTAGTTGCTGAGAATTAGCCCGGAAAGAAATTGTGCACGGACGGACAGACAGACAGACGCACACACGGACAGACAAAGTGGCGACTATAAGCTCCCCCCAAAATAAATTTTGGGGGAGCATACAAACTAACATGATTGTATTCCATAAGAGTTTGATTTGGGCTAGTATCATATTCATATAAAGCAACAATAGGGCCATGATGGCCCTGAATCGCTCACCTGACTAACCTTGCTACATCAACTTAAATTCTATCAGACCCATATACAATCCCAAGCCAGATTTCATTAATTAATACATTCTGACAAAATTTCATTAAGACGTGATGAAAAATGTGACATCTTTCATCTACACAAGGTTTTACTAGAATTGGCCCATTGACCTAATATTTGACCCCAGATGACCCAAATACAATCCTAACCCATATTTCATCAAGATTAACATTCTGGCCAAATTTCATAAAGATTTGATGAAAACTGTGACCTCTACTGTCTACACAGAATTTTTTTAAAGTTTGACCTAGTGACCTAGTTTTTTACCCTAGATGACCCAAATTCAATCCCAACCCAGATTTTACAAGCAAATTTGTTGAATTGACATCCCCCGCAAATATGCTTCTTGACACAAAAGGTTTATACTTGACACTGAAAAAAATCATTTTTTCAGAATACAAAGGGCCATAACTCCGTAATTAACAGATGGTGTACAATGTCATTTGGCGTGCATCATCCTTTTATTCATATGTATATATATATATATACTCATACCAAGTTTCAATGAAATCCGCCAAAGCACTTCCAAGATATGGCTCCAGACACACACAAAAAGCAATTTTTCAAGATACAAAGGGCCATAACTCCGTTATTTACAGATGGTTTACAATGCCATTTGGCGTGCATCATCCTCTTATCCATATATACATGTATACTCATACCAACTTTCAATGAAATCCGCCAAAGCACTTCCAAGATATGGCTCCGGACGGACGGAAAGACGGACGGATGGAAAGACGGAAGGACAGACTATGGCGGGGGATAACAAGACCAACATTCTGACCATATTTCAATAAGATCTTATGAAAACTGTGACCTCTATTGTCAACACAAGGTTTTTTTATGATTTGACCTAGTGACCTAGATTTTTACCCCAGATGAATCAAATACAATCCCAACCCAGATTTCACCAAGATAAACATTCTGACCAAATTTCATAAAGATTAGATGAAAACTGTGACCTCTATTGTCTACACAAGGTTTTTCTATTATTTGACCTAGTGACCTAGTTCTTGACCCCAGATGACCAAAATACAATCCCAACCCAGATTTCATCAAGATAAACATTCTGACAAAATTTCATTAAGATTGGATGAAAACTGTGATTTCTACCATCTACACAAACAAATTGTTGATGGACGGACGGACGCACACACCCACGCTAACACAACGGACCCCGGACATCACACGGTCACATAAGCTCACCATATCACTTCAGGACAGGTGAGCTAAAAATTCAAGCAAGGCACTATTCTTTTTGTTTGTTTTTTCAAACAAAAATGTTCCCATTTTCGATTCATTTTGAATCCAGCAGCGAAATTTACAAGAATGCTCGAGGAACTCACCTCAGAGTTGGCACATTATGATCATCAATAAGGACTCTCTCAACACTGTCTGCGAAGTATTTGTGGTCATAGCCTCGTTCACCTGATAAATTATTGTTCACATTAACAACCATACATGAAGCCTTCTTTGCTGTAGTTTTGTAAAGCTGATTGAAAAAGATTGCATATACAGACGGAAGAATAACTTAATCTGGTGACAAAATTACAAATAGCAATTGGATACCTTTAACCACAAGCCTTGTCTTAAAGTGATTAAGTAATTTTTCTAATACATCTTTTTCAGAGCTCAGTGAAAACTGCTTAAATGAGGTATAAATACAAATGACCCAAAATCATGTGGTTATGTATTGTCATTGAAATTACAGTGACCTACAATATTTTGTCAATGTGCAAATATTTATGAGACACAAATGCATTTAAACAGTAAAGATTTGTACCTAGCAATCAGTTGAGTTCCCAATAAGGTATAATTGACAAACATTCCTCAAAGAAACCAAAATTCCGCCTATGCTGTAATCTTGATATAAGGTATGAAGTTTCATTAAAATAGTTCAATTTGTTTTAAAGTTATTAAGCAGAACCATTTGTTATGTTAAGTAACAGTGACTTTAAACCCACTCTCTACACGCATTCCTAAGCAAGACCTTAATATAAGCTATCAATGCATGAAGGTTCATTATATTAACTCTTTAGGAGTAGTAGGAGTTGTTGATGAGCAAAAATGCAGATAACTTTAAGGTCCTGACTTAAACTTCTAGGGTAGTACCTACATTTTCCAGACAACAAAATAACAACTGAACTTTAAACTTCAGTGCAACCAGTATTCTAGTCAGTACTCTGTAAAAACTGTTTCTTCACACACATTTCAAGTTCTGATGTCAATACCCGGTATTGATGCAATTATAAAACTTACTGCAAAGGTTATACAGCTTGTAGTGTCCTTGGTGTTTTGTTTCAAAGAAACGTGAAACCTCCTTCAACAACAACAAAAAAAACATCAGTCTAATTAAAGTACATTGTAAGTATATAACATTCGTAACATGTTTAATATTCAGCAAAATCATCAACATTTTGTAATTCCATAGTAAATATAAGTCGTAAGAATTTGCAGTTTTTGTCCAATTTTACATGATTTATTTATACAAATTATTTACCTCGATGTTGTTTCTGTACATAGACTGCACACCAGAAGATGGGAAAGACATAGCAATCATCCGCTCTGAAATAATAAAACAACTTAAGTAAAAACACATTTTTAAAGTCATAACATTTATGATATGACCTACAAATATATCATTTCCTTTTTGTCAAGCATATTGTCAACCACCAAAAAATCTCATCTCCAATAAATTTATGCAAATGCAGCTTTGACACATCCTTAGATGTCCCTTGCAGTATTTAAATTGTATTAAGGGAAATAACATTTTTCTATCCGTTGTAATACCAATTATTACAAATATCATGCCCTGTCCTCTTGCATATGCTTTTAAAAACAAGCGCTGTCCCAAGACTCAGCTTTTCTTCAATTTTAATATTGTAATGTATATTTTCTGTCAGTAACTCTCATGTAATTCTTGATGAAATACACTAATTACTCTAATATTTTGGACACAGTTTTCCAAAAATTTAGATACAAAAAATATTCAAAAACTACAGGTATTAGAAAATTTAGAGACAAAAATTAAGGTGTCCAAAATTATGATTATAATGAATAAAAGCAATAAATCAATGTACAATACTTTTATTGTGATTAATTCTTGTTTCTCTGCTTAATAAAATAAATACAACTTCACAGCTTTGCTAACTCTTGCCTGAAATGATATAGAACAAAAAGGTAAAATCATTTTGCATTCTGCTTTCTTAACAGGACAAAACTGTTTCAAATACTGTTGGGTGAATCTATCATTGTCTACCGGTAGCATGTTTATTTACCCAATTAACAGTGAAATGGTCCATTGCCCTCAGGCCTGCATCTACCAGGTGTTATTACCTTAATCCAGTTTTAAAAAACATGATAAAAGTGTAACAAGATAAGTAAACAAGAGGGCCTGAAAGGCCCAAAGTCGCTCACCTGAGATTCAAAGGAACTGACCTGTTCTGTGCAGCCCAAGATGTCATTAGAACAATATGTTCTTACCATCTTTCATAACTAGTGAACACCCTGGAAGTCACGTTTTTCAACAGATCAGAACCATTTCATACACATCCAAGATATCATTTAAATAAATATACTGACAAAGTTTCATGAAGATTCATAAGTCCATATAAGGAAAAATGGCCCGCCCACTGGTGGCCATGTTTTTTAAGCAACTAGAACCACTTTCGAAGTTGTCCAAAATATCATTGGGACAAATCTTCTGACAAAGTTTCATGATGATCGTACAATAAATATGGCTTCTAGAGTGTTAACAAGGTTTAACTATAGCTATATAAGGAAATATGCCACGCCCCCTTGGCGGCCATGTTTTTCCACCAACCGGAACCATTTTCGAACTCATCCAAGATATCATTGGGACAAATCTTCTGACCAAGTTTCATGACGATTGGAAAATAAGAGTGTTAACAAGGTTTTACTATAGCCATGTAAAGAAAAAATGCCCTGCCCCCTGGCAACCATGTTTTTCAACCAACCAGCATCATTTTTGAACTCTTCAAAGATATTATTGGGGTGAATCTTATGACCAAGTTTCATGAAGATCGGACAATAAATGTGGCCTCTAGAGTGTTAACAAGATTTTACTATAGCCATATGTAGCCATATAAGGAAAAATGCCCCGCCCCTTAGCAGCCATGTTTTTCAAGCAAATGTAACCATTTTCGAATTCATCCAAGATATAATTGAGACCAATCTTCTTACCAAATTTCATGAAGATTGGACAATAAATGTGGCCTCTAGAGTGTTCACAAGGTTTTACTATAGCCATATATAGCCATATTAGGAAAAATGCCCCGCCCCTTGGCAGCCATGTTTTCCAAGCAAACATACCCATTTTCGGACTCATCCAAGATATCATTTAGACCAATCTTCCGACCAAATTTCATGAAGATTGGACAATAAATGTTGCCTCTAGAGTGTTAACAATGTTTTACTAAAGCCATATAAGGAAAACTGCCCCGCCCCCTGGCGGCCATGTTTTTTCACTGATCTGAACCATTTTCAACCTCGACTGAGATATCAATAAAACCAATCTTTTGACCAAGTTTCATGATGATTTGGCAAATATTGTGACTTCAAGAGTGTTCACAAGGTTTCTCTAAAGCCATATAAAGAATACTGCCCCACCCCCTGGCAGCCATGTTTTCCAACGGACCGGAACCATTTTTGAACTCAACCAACATATCATTAAGACAAACTTTTTGACAAAGTTACATGAAGATTGGGTATCAAATGTGACTTCTACAGTGTTCACAAGGATTTTCTTTTTTTTGACCTAGTGACCTAGTTTTTGACCCAGCATGACCCAGTTTCGAACTCTGTCCAGGTATCAATGGGACAAATGTTCCGACCAAATTTCATGGAGATCAGACAATAAATGTAGCCTCTAGAGTTGTTAAAAGGCGAAATGTTGACGACGGACGACGCACGACGGACAAAAAGCGATCACAAAAGCTCAACATTAGCATGTTGTGCTCAGGTGAGCTAAAAACAGGGCCGAAATTTGTAGAATAGCGCTGTAAAATATACTGTCCAAAAATAAAGAGACCTTAATTATGTACAAAACCTGTTTGTCCGAAAATTAAGTCACAAAAATAATTATTTTGCTAAAAATGAGGGTGTCCAAAAACAAAAAAAAGCAATAAGGGTAATATTTACATAGTTTTATATGCAAAATTAAACCTGAAAATGTATACTACAAAAAAAAACGTGGCCATTCTTTAAATTTAAATCATAATGAACTTGCAATCCCAAGCATGTCTGCTTACAACATACTTCCACACATGTCATTTTAATGCAAAATCTCCATCAATAAAGTTTAACCAAAAATTGATCAAATGTACCCTTAAAGGGACCTTTTCACGTTTTGGTAAATTGACAAAAATACAACAAAAGGGCCTAAAAGGCCCAAAGTCGCTCACCGGAGATAAAAAGAAATGACCTGTTTTTTGCAGCCCAAGATATCAATGGAACAAATGTTCTAACCAAGTTTCATGAAGAATGAACAACAAATGGCCCCCTGGCGGTCATGTTTTTTTTAACAGACCTGAACCATTTTTGAACCCTTCTAAGATTTGTCCAAATTTCATGAAGATTGAGCAAAAAATGTGTCTTCTAGACTGTTCACATGTTTTCACTATATACTGAAGCATTTCACCCATCATGCCAGCTATCAAATTATAATGAAGTCAATAATTTTAATTATTATTTATTTACCACATACAGTGAGGGGGGAAAGCTATTTGGGCTCATCTGAGTCTAGCTTGAGGCACAAGTAAAATCAACAACAATGTGACTAAACTATTTTTATTCTTTCCAAACATTCATCATTTACACTTAAGCAATAATGCAAACAATAAAAACAACTCATATAGAAATATAGTTCATAAACTTTCAAAAGTTAATCATAGTTAAAACAAGGTTTCGAAAACAATTAAACGCTTTAATGTCTAAACTTGGTCAACAGCTTGTGTTCAGTATGAGGCAAATGCCTGAATAAAGCACTAGGATAAACAAACACCGTGATCACTTTAATTGAATTCACTCACAAACTTCACTTTCACTAAACAAATAATTAAGAACTCCCTTTCATTGTCTTATTCACTTAAGTCTAATGTAAGACACTTAAAGAAAACAAACAGTTTAAATCCATTTCTTCGGCTTTGATTAATCACTTATAACTTGTGTTACTCAGAACACGCTAAGTCACTTTAATTAAAAGACTAGCTGAGATTTGTCATTTATTAAATTCACTCTGTTCACTCATCACTTATTAAAAACACTTACTTGTTGTTGCATACTAGGTCCTGTTCTTTATTTAATCACTATCTTAATATTTTCACTCAGAGAAAAAAAACTAAGTCACTTTGCCTTACTTATAACTTAGTTAATAATCGCACTTAGTTAAAGAACTAAACTAACTCCACTAACTTAACATTCCCAGTTGGTGAAACATAGTAATTCACTAATTCAATGGGAAAGGCCAACAATGTGCTAGTCCCCTGATTCTGAGGTGTAGCTGGCAAGGTTAACATCCAATCAAAAGAAAACACTGCTATTCTTAGTATCCAGGTTAAGATAAGCATTGACCAATTATGTAAACTATCTGTATCCACACTTACAGAGAGTTTAAAGCATTTATTTCATTTCTTAAGAATTATCATACAAGGAAAATATACCTGACCTATCATTAATGAATTTACAAGTTATTAACTATCATTAATGAATTTAAAAGTTATTAAAAATTGTAATTTAAAGAATCATTATTGTAAAAATAACTAGAGTGTAAACAAGGTTTAACTATAGCTTATATATAAGGAAAAATGCCAGGCCCCTGTGGCGGCCATGTTTTTCCACCAACCAGAAATATTTTCGAACTCATCAAAGATATCATTTAGACTAATCTTCTGACCAAG
The DNA here is from genome assembly GCF_020536995.1 of Dreissena polymorpha. NCBI lineage: Eukaryota > Metazoa > Mollusca > Bivalvia > Myida > Dreissenidae > Dreissena > Dreissena polymorpha. The sequence goes on from NC_068358.1 coordinate 132,691,329, forward strand.
TTTCATGAAGATCGGACAATAAATGTGGCCTCTAGAGTGTTAACAAGGTTTTACTAAAGCATGATATATAGCCATATCAGGAAAAATGCCCCGCCCCCTAGTGGCCTTGTTTTTTTAGCAACCAAAACCATTTTTTTCGAACTCATCCAATATATCATTAGGACAAATCTTCTGACCAAGTTTCATGAAGATCGGAAAATAAATGTGGCCTCTAGAGTGTTAACAAGGTTTTACTATAGCCATATAAGGAACAAGATGTGTTTGTGAACACAATGTCCCCCTATATGATGTTTGACCTTTAAGGATGACCTTGACCTTGACCCTTCACCACTCAAAATGTGCAGCTCCATGAGATACACATGCATTTCAAATATAAAATTGCTAGCTTCAATATTGCAGAAGTGACATCACATGAGCAATTTTGACCCATATATTTGACCTTGAAGGATAACCTTGACCTTGACCTTTCACCACTCAAAACGTGCAGCACTATGAGATACACATGCATGCCAAATATCAAGTTGCTAGCTTCAATATTGCAAAAGTATTCATAAAATAAGCGATTTGGGCCACATATATTTGACCTCTGACCTTGAAGGATGACCTTGACCTTTCACCACTCAAAATGTGCAGCTCCATGAGATAAACATGCATGCCAAATATCAAGTTGCTATCTTCAATATTGCAAAAGTATTCATAAAATAAGCGATTTGGGCCACATATATTTGACCTCTGACCTTGAAGGATGACCTTGACCTTGACCTTTCACCACTCAAAATGTGCAGCTCTATGAGATACACATACATGCCAAATATCAAGTTGCTATCTTCAATATTGCAAAAGTATTCATAAAATGAGCGATTTTGGCCACATACATTTGACGTCTGATCTTGAAGGATGACCTTGACCTTGACCTTTCACCACTCAAAATGTGCAGCTCCATGAGATACACATGCATGCCAAATATCAAGTTGCTATATTCAATATAGCAAAAGTTATTGCAAAATGTTAAAGTTGGCGCAAACAGACCAACCAACAGACCAACCAACAGACCAACTAACCAACCAACAGACAGGGCAAAAACAATATGTCCCCCACTACTATAGTGGGGGACATAAAAATGCCCTGCCCCCTGGTGGCCATGTTTTTCAACCAACCAGGTCCATTTTCAAACTCATCCAAGATATCATTGTGACCAATCTTCTGACCAAAATGCATGAAGATTGGACAAGAAATGTGGCCTCTAGAGTGTTGTCAAGGATTTACTATATCCATATTAGGAAAACTGCCTTGCCCCCTGGCGGCCATGTTTTTTCACCGATCTGGACCAATTTGAACTCGTCCGAGATATCAATAAAACCAATGTTTTGACAAAGTTTCATGATGATTGGGCAAAAAAAAAATTGTGACTTCTAGAGTGTTCACAAGGTTTCTCTATAGCCATACAAGGAATACCGGTACTGCCCCGCCATCTGGCGGCCGGCCATGTTTTGCAACGGACCGGAACCATTTTTGAACTCAACCAACAAATTATTGAGACAAACATTTTGACAAAGCTACATGAAGATTGGGCATCAAATGTGACTTCTACAGTGTTCACAAGGTTTTTCTTTTTTTTTTTTACCTAGTGACCTAGTTTTTGACCCAGCATGACCCAGTTTCGAACTCAGTCGAATTATCAATGGGACAAATGTTCTGACCAAGTTTCATGAAGATCGGACAATAAATGTGGCCTCTAGAGTGTTCACAAGGCAAATGTTGAAGGCGCACGACGCACGACGAACGACAGACAAAAGGCGATCACAAAAAGGCTAAAAATGTGTTTCAGATTAGCAAATTTTCGTTGTAGTTATGATATTTGCAAGGAGACAGTAATACTTAACATTCACCATGCTCTAAAATACCCATTATATGCATCTTTTGATGATTTATAAACCAGGCCCCGTGTTCACAAAGCAAATTGAAATCGATTTTCAATGTCAAGTGACATTGATTTTCAATTTTTGTCATCGGTTTTCAAACTTGGTGTTCACAAAGAAAATCGATGTCAAATGACATCCAAAATCGATTTTCAAATTGCAATCAATGACACTGAAATTAAAATTGATATTGGGCATTGTCAAATTGAAAATTGATGACAATCGCCATGGTAAGAAAACAATATGGCCGACATTGAGAGACGTCTTTGTCGCGCTCGATACATAAATGAATGGTTTCCAATGGATAGGAGAGTTTTCCGTGATCGAACGAACCCATTGGAAACTTTGTCCCCGATGGAAATTCGTGAACGGTACCGGTTTTCCCGGAAACATTTCTGTTTCTTGTCAACATGCTGAGTTTGGAGAGGGCTACTGAACGTTCTTGTCCTCTTCCGCCGCTAATTTCAACTTTAGCGGCATTGCATTTTCTTGCAACTGGCACACACCACATTGTGACGGCAGGGCTGCATGGAATCTCAAGGTCCAGTGTATCTAGAGCGGTCAAGCAATTCACGGACAGCGTGTGTCTACATCTAAATGACTTTGTTTTCTTCCCAAATATCGAAAATGTGCAACTGACGGTGCAAAAACAGTTTTATAACATCGCTGGTGCGTATTAGCTCTCAATATAATTTACTTGGACAATTTAATGATTTTTGATTGGTTGTCAAGTAAACAAATAAGGGGAGTTAAATGTTTCTTAGTCGAATCGGGCACAATTCAAAACGTTGTATGAGTACTGTATGCTAGATTTATACGTCTTGAAATAACATGCGTGTATATTAAGTATATTACGTGTTTGATAAGTATAATAAACATAACTGTTTATTAGTGATTGTTATTTTTGGGAACACATATATTGACATGAAAGACAGAAGATTGAACTTGTAACTTTTAACTGCACTAAGACTAATAGTAAGATGACATTTCAAAACAAACAAGTTAATTGCAACTCACCTATTGAAGGTATCAGCAACCTCTTGCCAGGTTTGTTCCTTTTTTTGCCACCTAGTGTGGCACCTTTAAAGCGACAATATAACTCGTCGTACCGATCATTTATCAGTTGAACCACGAAGGTTTTTTTCCGACATAGACCAATGCACCTGAGCAGTCATTGCAGCTAAACTATCATTGCAGCAGACGTCAACAAAAAACAACTTCCGCTTTACCGCTTACGTCCACAAAAAGTCGAAAAAAATCGATGTCGTTAAAACCGATGTTGAACGACATCAATTTTAAATAACTTCGTGAACTCGAACTTTGTCATCGATGTCACTTGACAACGATTTTCAATGTCATGCAAAATCGATTTTCGATGACAGAAAAAAGTTTTGTGAACACGGGGCCTGAAAATTATAAAGCGTTGCAACTCAAAACGATTGAAGAATTTGGAGAGTTCTATTGTTGTCATTATTTTTTATCACTACACGGATTGCCTACATGAAGTATAAAATACAGCCATCATAGTATGAGTACGGAATGCCAAGTGAGGGTTACTTTTTTTTCTTTCTTAAATTTTATTCTTGTTTTTTTACTAGAGCTTTAAGTAATTAAATTGTAAAAAAAATGCATAAGGTTCATTATTTAATAAGCTAAATTTCATATCAGAATTATGGCCCTTTGTCAGTGACCATATGTAATGACAACTATGACATACCCTGATGTTTTATGACATATCTTTGAATAATATAAAGAGGTATTGAGTTTTTGCTTTCAAAAGTTAACCTGAATTTTCTTAGTACAAAACAGGGCATAACTCTGCTTATTTTCAGCTCAGAGTTGTAATCCTTGATCCGTGACCACGAATATATTCTTATGTTGCATTTAAACCTAATCCTGAATTTCATCTTGCATGCAAACCTACACAGGATTGTATAAGTAGGGGGCATAATCCTTCTAAAAGGCTGGTCACATCAATATCTGTTGCAATTAAAGAAATGAGTACTTGTTGCAAGCAAACCCTAACCTATATTTTATCTTGATGCAAACCTTAACTGTGCTCTAACAAGTGCAGATTACATTGAGTTAACTTGGTCAGCGAAATCAAACAATGAGTCAAGGTGTGAAATTACAACAAAATCAAATGGGCAAGTAGGTTGGACTATTCAGTGAAAAATCGGGCTGAAAACAATCGCAAGTGACTCTCTACATGTATATGTCACACATACAACCCTAGATAACTTGTGAAATATAGTTTGTAACATGACACTGCACCTGTAATGTAGCATAGATCCAAATCAAATCCGTCTTTGACATATCGCCTTTTGTTTTGCGATACTATTCGTCTGGAAGCTATGGCTAGATGTTTGTGTTGCTGATAAATGAGATAGACCCCACGAACGATTCGCAGAATCCGAACTATTCGACCCAAAACTCCCAGTCTGTAAATTGAAAATACCATAAGCAACCATAAGGAACAAAATGGCTTTCTTCATGTAACACATATAATGCAGTTAAAAACTTGTTCATGTAGATTTTAAAAACATTTTGTATTGGATGTTAATAAAGTTTTGAAAAATGAGTACACACAAAACAAATGTCTAGAAATTCATAAATGTATTATATCACTGTTTATCAACCATGTTTTTAATTTGTTTTTTCAGTACACTTGATAACAATAAGCAGTACGTGTATTACATCGTGTATAAAAGTGTTAAAGATAAGACACAACAGTAACGTTATAATAATAATACTAAGGACTAATAAATTATTAAGTCTGACATGATCATAACAAGGGCTGTTTGTAAAACATGCATGCCCCCATATGGGCTGTCAGTTGTAGTGGCAGCCATTGTGTGAATACGTTTTTTGTCACTGTGACCTTGACCTTTGACCTAGTGACCTGAAAAAAATTGGGGTCATCTGTCAGTCATGATCAATGTACCTATAGAGTTTTATGATCCTAGGCCTAATTATTCTTGAGTAATCATCAGGAAACCATTTTACTGTTTCGAGTCACTGTGACCGTGACCTTTGACCTAGTGAGCTGAAAATTAATAGGGGTCATCTGCCAGTCATGATCAATGTACCTATGAAATATCATGATCCTAGGCGTAAGCATTCTTGAGTTATCATCCGGAAACCATTTTACTATTTCAAGTCACTGTGACCTTGACCTTTAACCTAGTGACCTGAAAATCAATAGGGGTCATCTGCCAGTCATGATCAATGTACCTATGAAGTTTCATGATCCTAGGCAAAAGCATTCTTGAGTTATTATTCGGAAACCGTTTTATTGTTTCGAGTCATTGTGACCTTGACCTTTGACCAAGTGACTTGAAAATCAATAGGGGTCATCTGCCAGTTATGATCAATGTTTCATGATCCTAGGCCTAAGCGTTCTTGAGTTATCATCCGGAAACCATCTGGTGGACAGACCGTTGGACAGACCGACCGACATGTGCAAAACAATATACCCCCTCTTCTTCGAAGGGGGGCATAATAAACACTTACTAAACACTGCAACTCATGCAAACATCCGGTTTAATTGTCACTTTAAGTAAAACAAAAATCTCGCATCAATTTCAGAGATCTTAATAAAAGGCACTACTGGTTGTGCACATAAAATTAACAATCAGATGAATGATTTTAATATAATGTTAAAGTTGGATTGCTATATTATATGCCCGCCATTTGTTTGATTTCTTCATAAACTCATTTTTGTATACAATATGCATTAAATTTAACACTGAGAAAGCAAATTTTTTTATATTTAATTTATATCCATAACAGTTTAACTATATGCTTTTACATACGTACACAAAACAAAAAAGTTACGAAAAATGTATTTTGAATTTTTGCTAAATTATTATAGGTAAAATTGTTATATCTATTCATTTATCTCATTAAATTCCCATAAAAATCTGACAAGCAAATAATATGCTACCATGTACCTGACATATTGTGAGCTAGAAAAGACAAGATCAAGCACAAAGGTGGCAAGAACTATAACCAAGTCCACAATATCCATCCAGTCGTGAAAAAATAGTTCTCTGAAAGCAAAGTAAACATGCAAGGGCTATACAAAATGTCAAGGCAAAACATCCAGGCCCAGATGCACACAATGTTAACAATTGGTTACATTAACCATGGTTAAAGTTTGGAGTCAATTATCTTTTTTCAGGCTTATAATAATCAGCCATATGAAGGTTACAGTTATATCTGTCAGGGTTCGACATTAACTTTTTTTACAGCAAGACCGTCGGACCAGCTCCTCTTAAAATGTACTAGCCCGAACCTGATGTCTACTAGACCATAAATGACATAGCAAATGAACACAATTGTGTCATGTAACTGTTTAATCAGGATTTATCAGTAAATAATCAGTGAACACCAGATTTTGTATGCATAGAGTAAAACAATAAAATAACCCTTTTTTTTGCTTTTTTTCGTCAAATTCAAGCCATGGGAACTGACTTGATTTTCCATCTAGGATAAAATTGACATTTTGGTGTTTCTTCATATTTACGATTCGTGTCAGTTAAGCGTCGGATTCTTTTTTATTAACTGATTTGTCGGACAAAAAACCGAACTTGAACAAAGCCATTCTTTAAATTACATTATCTTGTCTGCTACGCAAAAATGTTTACATTGACGATACCGATTTTTGATAGAAGTCTTAAAATCATGCTCTACAGTTTTACGACACTGCAGAAAATCATTAAAATTCATGACAACTTGACCAATTGAAACAAGCAATTTCTGCAGGAAGCTCTCCTTTGCGTCTAAAAATAGCGATAAATCATGTGAATGCTCTGCGTTCATATAAATTTACTAGTTTTGTTTTAATGTAAATAACGGATACAAGAGTAATTTTACACATTAAAAGTAAAGGTTTTCACAGCAGTTATTTATAGTTATATGAATCAGTATAGATTTTTATTTTATTTTAAGACCAGTCGGACAAGCTAGCCCGCAGTTTTACTAGCCTGACCACTGATCTTACTAGACAATGTCTGTCGGACGTGCCTTAGTGTCGAACCCTGTCTGTAGAACTAGATAATAGTTTTCGCCTAGATTAACCAATCCTGATTAACAGTATGAACAGCTAGACCCATATTGGTGACATGTGACAGAATTCAAGCAATTAGTCATGCGTGTACATTTTATGCAAATATGATTATTGTTACAACACACAGCTACACTGCAAGAGATTCCTAAGAATGGAAAATTGATGTCAGGCAATGTTTTCAGTATCAAATGGAAGAGGCTAATTAAGATCCTTGTTACCATTAAAATATTATTTTTGATTAACACAGGAATGTAATCTATTTTCAAATACCGGGTACTTGCTAAACTTTTGAAGGGTCAGTCAGATTAGATAGGACTAAAATTTATGGTTGATTTGTTAGAAAGACATGTTGGATACCTTTAACATTTTCAACATTAAAAAATCCGTAAGTATCACGTTTGAAATTAACCAAATGATTGTCAGACATTGCAATAATTAACAAACATTTTCAGAAAGGTTGGTGATGACTGAATGAAAACTTACGTTACAGAGCGTCGATAGCAAATTTTGATATATTTTTATAAACAAACAGCAATAACTCTAAAGTGCCAGGTGCCAAATTGTTTGGTTATCAATATAGGGAAAATACACGTTTTTGAGGGCATGATCATCTGCGGGCGCTCAAAAAATCTGTTAATGCCCTCGTGCTGATTTTGAGAGCGCCCGCAGATGATCATGTCAGATAAAATGTGTATTTTCGCTATTATTGCATAAACAATTCACACATACCAAAATAAATTAAAATTACATTGAATAACATTAAAAACAATATGTCTTGTTCATTTGACGTCGACAAAGTTCAATGTTGTGTTTTACATCTGCTTCACTCGGTCATCAACAGAAATGACGAGGCGGTTTTCGATTTAAAATGTGTTTAAACGGTGAATTAATGCAAATTTAAAATGCAGTAAAAGAAAGAAATGAGGAATTATTTTGGAATTTACTGGTCGTGGCTAAGGCCAAAAAAAAAATAGTCTTGGTTCAGGGAACATGGCCAGAAAAATGTAGGAGGGTAGGTAGGTTTTTTTTTTTTTTTTTTTTTTTTTTTTTTTTTTTTTTTTACCAGTCTACTGATTTCAGGGTGAAAAAGGGTCAGTTAATGCACCCATGATTGTTTAAACACTGACCAAATGATTAATATTGCACATGTGGTATTTAGTCGTTGTATATTATTCAATATTCCTAGCTCTTTATGCACTTCTTCAGGGCTAGCGCTGGCCCAAAATTTCTTTTAGCCAACCATTTTTTCTTTGTCTGTCTGTGATAGTGTGACCTTCATATTCAAAAGTGAACAAGCCATCTTTATGAGTCTCTGGTGTTTGGGGTGTGACCTTCAGAATTTTTTTCATCATGAGACCTGACCTAGTCTCCGACAGGTGCTCAAGAGTCTGAATAGTGGCTGTCAAAAGGAGGGTAACCTCAGAATAGCACAAGTCTTTCTTCTGGTACATTTTTTGATAAAATGGCAATGGGTTTGAGCGCATCGCACAGGAAGTGAGCAGTGTACATAAATTTGAATGTTGCTATTGGTTTGTACAGGCTAAGGGCGTCACAGTACATTGATTTTGATTCATTATCAAAGCGAAGCCAATTGTTGTCAAGTTTCCATGACTCATTGAATGTTCTAGTGTTTTGTGTTTTAATTATTTTTTTTTTGTTATGACTCTTTTTCGTCCAACAACGCTTTAAGGTTAAAGACGCCATGTTAGCGACTTTAGAGACAAAGTGGTTACTTCCATTTTTATAGTAGTGTAGATGAATGACTCTTCCTATGTGTTAAAAATTTGAAATGTTAATTAAAATTAAACCGCGCGTGTTTTTCACATTTTTATTTGATTAAAATACGCTGCTGTCAGTTAGCATAGTGTGCGAGTAAAACAAACAAATTAATTAATTATCATCTTTTCATTTCGATCGGAAATTGGCAGAAAGTTGTAACATCATCGACATAGAACTAATTATTTAATTATCACTTTTAAATTCAGATCAATAGACAGCTTGGAAATAATTAAAATATTGTCACGCTTCTTTTCATTTTTAATCTTTAATAATACGACATTTGCGACCGGCCGCTATTTTGTTTGCAGACGACAATATTAACTGTGTATTCAAAGTGCACAGTGTCTGCGCATGAATGACCGAATATTACTCCATAGCTCCACCCATTTTTACATTTCATTTAACAACGTCATTTCATGTGTAAGCGAGCTCAATGTTGATTGGCCAGCTAGCATGCGCACTTCAATAACAATAAGGTCAAGCGATGTCTCGTATACACGTGCAGACCGGTTATTGTTCACTGTTCAAATTGCGAACACTTTCATTGAAACAAAGAGAAAAATATAGAAAACCAATCCAGGTTTAATTGGTGGCTGTTTTCAATGAAATTTTACGAGATTTTAGCATTTTCGCCATCAGATTTTTTTCCATGGACCAAAAAAATCGTTAGGGTCGGGGGCAAAAAATAGGGTCGGTCGGGTTCCCTGAACCAAGACTATTTTTTTTTTTGGCCTAATAAATATATTGTCAGAATAAGTCATTGTTTTCATTATGTTTCTTTCGACAGTTTTGTACAGGTCTATCTTATTTCGTTCCAACTAAATTTTATAAAAATTAATACTGCAAACAAATTGTCACTGAAGTATTTCAAGCATACAGCAGGAACGTTAAAGGTACATAAACACTTACATTTACAGCACAGTCTTTTGAAAGTGTTGAGTTTATAACATTAACTTCATTGAGGTTGCCAATAAAATAAAGCTGTTGTCAAGAGAGTTCAGATGGTATAATTTGAAAAGTGGATTGAAATATTCATTGCCTTTATCCCTGCATGCATGAGGAAACTGATGCTTTATATTCAGTTCCCCATTTATGCTTGGAAAGTCATCGAAGGCTGGAGTTATAAACCAAGTTCAGAATAACTTCATTGAATCCAGTCATAACTAAGGGAAGTAACAGCGCATGGACCAGTTTATGGATATGAAAAACACATAACAGGGCTTGAACGACATGTAAATCGCCTTGTTAAAACACGATTTCTCCCGTTCAAGCCCTCCTTTTGCCAAGTTTCTGCAACCCGCCAGAGGGCATCATAGATATAGTTTATGCAATAATATGCAATAATAATCATACATAACCTCCATTTTGTGTCAACAAAATTTTAAGAAAGTTTAGTAAAGATTCTATCAAAACTGATCGAGTTAGAGAGCCAAAACAGCGAATTTTGCATTATCCACCTTGGCGGTCATTTGATTAGAACAAACATTTCCAGAAAGTTTGGTAAATATTCTATGCAAATTGTACGCATTAGAGAGTAGAAACGGAGGAATGTCTAACCATATAAATTGTGTAATTGTGTATAATTCCAGACCATTTTTTTATCAACCACAAGAAGAAAATTGAAAAAAATTGAAATAAGTAATAGACATTGCTAAGATATGGATAGATTTAGTAGCACTAATCTGTAGTTAATGTGAAACTCAATTAGTTTTAGGAAGGATACTAGTTTTATTCTAATTCTAATAATTTTTATTATGTTCTTATCACACAACATTTAGTAGTAAGGTGCAGCACATTAGTTGAGCTGTTACTAAGCCACAATATTAAGTGTCACACAAAACTAAAAGAAACACTTGTTTCACATAAGGTTTTTATTTGACATTCATAAAGTATATAGTTCAACAAAGGTATTTCTGGATATATGAAATCCCACTAAAAAATATATCTTCACTTACTTGTCTAACTTAAAGTTTTAATGCTATGCGAAAGAATGGGCTAACTCAATAAAATGTCAATTTTTC